>NW_027396862.1:0-183045 GCF_047715825.1 Aspergillus stella-maris | reverse complement strand
CCAACGGGCAATATCGATTTCATCGCCTTCGGGTGGCTCAGTTTGATCAAGGATGTCCTTTGCCTCGATCATATAGGCGTCCATTAGAATTGAATCGCGCCATAAAGTATAGTTGTTCCGGCCATCAAGAATAGCTGGTTTTTGGGTACCAAACTTTGACTTGGCCAGTTTTCGGATACGTTCCTGCTCGCGGTGTACAAGATCTAGCTGTTGAATCTCTGTAGATCGCTTGTAGGAGGCATCTTCCTGTGGTTGCTGTACAGAGGATTGAGATCGCTCTGCTTGTATCTCGCGCCTGATATCTTCGCGCATTTGCTTGGCCATCTCCTCGCGCAGTTGGCAGAGTAGTTTGGCACGTATTTCCTCCATTTTTATGGTAGGGTCGTCTGATTGGCCTTCGGTGGTTGAATCCATCGATATTGGACTGTCGGTAGATATGGGTGTCTCCGACGTGTAAGATCGATTCCTTGTTGTCATCTGGAATTGTACTTGGTTTGATTTGGCGCCTCGTGAGGCTTTTGGTGGCATTCTAGCAAGAAAATGCCTTTGTTATGGTTCCTGATTCAAGGATCCACAATGTTGTTGTTTACCCCCCCTTGTACGGGTTTGGGGTGCTGAAAATTCGCGTAGCAAGTTGCTTGGGGCTTCGAGAATCAGTTCTGCATATCATATACTAGCAAGAAACCGTATTCTCTACGCGTAGAGGGCTTATTACCTGTGGGAAGTGATGGATTATCTTCCATTGGGTGGCTGGTATGGCCGCCTAGCTAAGATAACTCTACCTGACTAATGTATGACTAAGCGAGGTCGACCCTAGGGGCAGGCGGTAACGGGTGGCAGTATGCTCCGACAGGATGTGTCGGAGGATACTGCCGCCCGTTACCGCCTGTCCCTAGGATCGATTTTGCTTAGTCATTCATTAGTCAGCTAGATGCCTCTGATAGGCGGCCGTACGGACAGGGGAAGAACCCACGTTCCGACACAAGGTGTCGGAGCATACTGCCACCCGTTACCGCCTGCCCCTAGGGTCGACCTCGCTTAGTCATACATTAGTCAGGTAGAGTTATCTTAGCTAGGCGGCCATACCAGCCACCCAATGGAAGATTATCCATCACTTCCCACACATCCACGATGTCACGTGGATTTCAAGTACCTGGGTACTTGAAACCTGCTAACACCAAACTTTGAGAAGTCTCTCCTTGCCTCACTATTGTGGGAGCCTGAAGAACAATTCCCTCGCACCTGCGTCATTGAATGAGCAGCGTGCTCTGAATAAATGGCGATAGTCCAGTGGCTTATTCGGGTGCACAAACAACAACTCTCTAATGTGGAAGGCAATGAAGGTACACGTCGCGTCGCAGTGCTAGGATTTTGCCGCGATAGCAATGAGTGGTTACAGGTTCACGTGCCCACAGCCTTCTGCCGGAGCATATTGCCCTCTGGTATCGCCTGTCCCTAAAAGTCAACGCAGGGATAGCTATTGAACAGAAATCTCGAGGAATCACTTGGGAGTGGGTCCAATCTGAACCCCTGATTTGACGAGAAGAGTCAATGCTGCCACTCCGCAATGGATGGTTCTGGGGGGTGTCATCATAAAAGGAGTCACAAAATTTATCAAAGCAGTATCTTTCCCTTGGTTGTTTCCATACCTTGCCTTTATTGCTGCTTCTCAATTCTATGAGCACAATAGCAATAACAATTAAAGCCAGCACTTTCGCGATGTCATTCCAAACACCACGATACGCTTCATACCTCTTCATCGCCTACTATACCGCCAAAATTAGCATCCCTGACCTTATGGTGCCAGGCTTATGTATACGGTTATTTAGTTGCCCTTGCTATTAGATAACTTATACATGGTTAACTAGAATTGTGGGTGGTAGTAGCACGATCAAGTGATTAAAATAATTTGTGCTTTGTGATGATGCGGAAATAACCAGATTGACCTCAGGGTCATCTCATCTCTTACCAGCTTATCCTTGTTGGAAA
The DNA here is from genome assembly GCF_047715825.1 of Aspergillus stella-maris. Lineage (NCBI taxonomy): Eukaryota > Fungi > Ascomycota > Eurotiomycetes > Eurotiales > Aspergillaceae > Aspergillus > Aspergillus stella-maris. Next base: position 181,056 of record NW_027396862.1, on the reverse strand, counting down.
CTGCGTTTGTCAAGACAGCCTTTTTCTGGCAAGATTGTCTTTGATGACAAGGTTAAATGGCTTGCATGCTTTTGCCTTGCAAAGTCTGTGATTGGGTACTCCTCCAAAGCAAGGCGGCCACCATAACTTGCCTTCAACAGCACACTTGCATTCCCACGCCCAGACTCTTTGATTGGGCTTGCGAATCCAATCCCGCGAATCAACTTAGTGAACGTAATCGGTAAGCGAGCGGGCCACCTCTCACCATGGTTGGAATTTCAAGGTTTTTTAAACAACTAGAACGTGCATTTCTGGATAAAAACTAAATAATACCACGATTCGGACACTGTAATCGTCTATGTCCGATAATATGACAGTCACTGCAGCGTGGGGGCGCCCGTACGCGGCGCTGCAATGTGTCACAGTGCGCAACCAGATACCTGATTCCTGCCTGATTCCTGCCTGATACCTGTCTGATAATGGTATATATATGCGAGAGCAGTGTAGAGCCTTCGGCTCTACATCCTAGTCTTTTGCTGATAGTGTAGCGGTTTAGGCTTCTGAATGCTCCCAGAGGTCGCGCCGTGACGCAATGTGTCTGGTGTGTTAAGTATAGATCCAGTTTGTATAGCCTCTTTAACCTGATTCCTGCTTTGTACAAGCGCCTGACCTTCTTTAATTGAAAGACCCTCTGTAGAAGCAATCTGAGCTTTAGATTGGTTCTTTTGAAGCTTTTTCTCATGCGCAGCCCGTAGATCCTGAGTTTCCTTTGCAAGAATAGCAGCCCCATTAAGGGCTATTTTAAACCCTTTCACAAGCTGATTAAATGCTGTTTTTGTTAGACTGGGTGGACTCTGCGTACGATGTCGCAAGGGTTTTTTAATTGTAGATGCTTGCTTATCCAACTGCTTGAGACTGTATGAATAAGCGTGACCATGAAACGGTAGTAAGCCACGGCGTGGCCCAAGGAAATCATAGAGATATGCGCAGTTCCCCAGGCCATGAGTAGTGATTGACGGGAGCAAATACCCTCTCCGTCCTGACTATACAGCACCTCTGCAGAGTTGTTAGAGAAGGAAGATCTTTGGCTCGTTTATGATAGCAGCCGGGTTCTGTACGTACTAGGAACCCCATATTTTATGGTATATGCATCATGAGGGAGGGAATGGAAATAACCTTATTTAGACTCCCTGATTAAAGCTATTGTTGCTGCAGCTTGCGCCTACTTTCATGATAATTTAGAAAACTCCCCTATATAATACAAATCCCTATCATCCGTCTTGCCCTGATCCTCTTCTTTGCCTTAACAGCAATGTTTCTCGACTTTGCCTGTAAGATGCACATCACCATTTGTAGGTTGCAGTTTTTTATTCACATTTTTTGAATGTACTTCTTACAACCCTTGAGAGCGCCTGCTAGGTAGATCTATCCCAGCCCGTGCAATTAACCAACCGGCGTTTCGGAAATCGCGACCATCACTTGCAATATTATTGCACAAGAACAGGTTACCCTGAAAGCCCAAAAAGGCTTCCTGCAATCGGTGCAATCGGCCGGTCGGCTGTGTCTGTGTCTGAGTCTACAGCCTCATAATTTTCCAGCAATTCAACGATCTTGTCGTGACGGTTCATAGTCGCCCACATGAGCGGCGTATAGCCATAGTGGTCCTTCGCCGTAATATCCCCATACTTCTCCAGAAGGAGAGTCATAATCTCCACCTGTCCACTGGCAGCTGCACTGTGCAAGGGAGTTCCACCATAGCTAGACTCCCAGTTGACACTAGCGTCATATTCAAGGAGGAGTTGCACCATTTCTACATGGCCCTGGTCAACGGCCCGATGGAGCGGTGTCCCTCGGTACTCTCCGCCGCTCCATGAGTCGGCTTTGTTTTCAAGGAGAGCCCGGGCTACCTCGACGTGCCTATTTGCCGTTGCTTTGTGAAGAGGGGTGCCGCCGTATCTATCTGAGCAATTCACGTCGCACCCAGCTTCGAGAAGCTGTTTGACTAGTGAAAGGTGTCCGTTTCCGGCTGCGAGGTGTAGGGGTCGTTCCATGTCTATGTTCTCTGCTTCAATGTAGGCTCCGTTCTGGAGCAGTAGGCTGAATATTTCCTTTTCGCCATTTAGAGCGGCCTTGTGCAGTGCTGTTTCTCCGTACTCGTCGCTTGCCAGGTAATTGGCCCCATTCTCCAGGAGTATTTTCACGGCTTCTGTTCTCCGGTTGTCACAAGCGGTGAATAGCGGGAGAATATTCCTTTCCCCATCTGGGGTATCTATGTCGGTGCCTAGCTCAATCAAAACCCTCATGGCGGTGGTTTGACCGTTTGTTGCTGCCGTGGCTAATGCCTTGATCCGGAAAAAGGAGGAATTGCCAGAGATCTGGCCATAAGAGAAATTCTCACCAAGAATGTAGTGGGAGCAGTTGACCTTTTGCATCGCGGACTCAAATTCATTGAACTCTGCCTTCAGACAGGCCAGAGCTACAGTGTATTCTTCTGATCCTTCATACTCTTCCTCTGCTTCAGCTTCGAGCTTGTGAGCTTGGAGATACTTAATAGCATACGCCAAAAAAGGCCGATCGTCCAATAGCTTCACAAGCTTTTCATAGTCGCATTGTGTCCAGGAGTCAACACTGGTAGCAGCGTCATCAAGACCACCAGCTTCTAGAGCCGTCTGTGATAGAGAAATCATCAAGTACCGCAAACATATCGAGTATAATAAGAGATTGCTCGTTCCATGTTCGATGTCCAAGGGCTCTGCACTGCGCTCCTCGTTCAAGAGGAAATCTCTAACTGTTTCATGGAAGAGCTGCACATAAGAGCCGGTGACACTAAGAAGATCGCCACAACTGTGACGTATGCGTCTCTCAAAAGCCATATTGCGCTTTCGTTTGAGAGTATTGATGTTGTATTCAGAGCCTGGTTCAAGGACTGAGGGAACTGCAAACAAATCGCGTAGCTCGTGGAGGGTAAAGGGTCGTCGGGCAAATGAGACGCACATTAACAGCTTCCGGGCTTCTGCCGTAGCGAGTTCCTGTTCTGGCTTTGGGGTATTCTCATTGAGACGCTTGACGATTCGTTTGTATAAGTCTCCAAGCTCAGGCGGGAGCATCTCCTGCAGTCTTTCCAACTCGTCAGGACTCAATCCTTTTTCTTTATGCTGAAGCTTCACCTCACTTAGTACCAGTGAGACCCACGCAAATACGCCTGCCGCGTTCTCCATAATGTAGATCTTTAGATCGTCAACCTGAGATTGAGGTAGCCCGTCCTCGACGTTATCTTGATAAGTGATCTCCTCCAGCTCCTCCGTAACAAGAGCCTCAATATCTCCCCAATTTAGCTCCTGGAGCACCATTCGGAATTGGAGACTCCGACTTCCGTACTGCCTTGTACCCATATCTTTTTGTCTTAGTGGCCTAGTCGCTACCAGGGTTTTGATGATGCAAGTGCTATTGGAGCATATGTTCATCAGAAGGTCTAGAACACTCGATCTCCAATTAAACCCGTCGGTCTGTGATTCCGATTCATCCATTCCGTCCAAGAAGATGAATACTCTTTTCCCCAGGTTGAGGTGCTGCAATGAGTTCAGAATCTCTACCAGATCCTTCATCTCCCATTCGTGGATACCATGGCGCAGACGCCGACGATATATCTTTCTGAACAGTGGATACAGCTTGGTTAGCTCCTGCCGTAGAAGCTGGTATAGAATTGACTGAAGCATGACTTGATGGCTTGTTTCGAGAGCTCCACCACGGTATGAGTAGAAGAAATATGCGACGAGCGGACTGTCCATCTCATTGTCCATCGTTTGATGATCGGGAAGGAGGGTGTTCAGAATACGTTTCACCAGGGTTGATTTACCACTTCCTGGTTTACCTTCTATTAGAAGGAGGCTGGACGCTTCCACTTCGCGCCAGGCCATATAATCCTCGTTCGTCCATAGCCAGCTGCCGGTGTCTTCTCCAGCCCGAAATACCGAGTTAAACCTTTTGCTGTAGTCAAAGTTCACGACACGGAGGGACTGTAGACAGTCTATGTCTTTGTTAGAGAACAGCCTCAACGTGAACGTGTTGGAATGAATAGCCCCTTACCGTTAGCCTCTTTATCCTTTTCGATATACGGAATTTTTGGCAAGAAGCCCCAGGGTCCTGTTGCTGCCTGAGAGGTGTCAATCGGCCGAGATGTAAAGACGGTTTTGACCACGACGCCTAGGGGCTCGCTCCGCTTTTTGAGGGCGTCATGGAGATTCCATAAACATTCAATCAACCTGTACTTCTCTGTCCCCAAGTCATCAATGCCAGATACGATAATGCTGACATGAGTATCCGCCTCTGCTATTAGGGCGTAGAGGAGGATTTTGAAAGCGACCTTTGCCGCGAGATTACGTTGCTCAGTCTCGGCGTACTTCTTGGAAAGATCTTTGTAGAACTCCTCATAGGGATAGCGCCGGATGATATAGTGAATACGATCAAAATTTTGAGACAGAAGCTGGGCAATCAAGTTGCGAGCGATGAGAACAACTGAGTCTGTTTTGTGTTCCTCTATCGGGGGGCAATCATCTGAAGGAGGAAGGGGGTGGTAGATGGTGACTTCCGAACGTCCGTCGGCTGCTCGACTGAGTCGCTGCTTCCAAAGATACGACAAAACAAGTCCATTTTCTTTCAGAGTTTTGCTGCCAAGCCATATTATCGCACTTGATTGTTTTTGATCCCAAGTTTCGAAGTCAGGATGTTCGGAGAACCAGCTTAAATCCACCTCCGGTTGAGTCACCTCTTGTGGTGACCGTGCTTGATAGGCAGGTAATACCGATTCGGACAGGCCCAGAGCCTGCAGGTACTGCTCAACTGTGTTGGTACCTTGTGTCTCAACTAGATATCGACGAAATTAGCTTATTTTGGAACTGTCTTGCTCCAAGGGCCCAAACCAGCCGGTCACGTACCCCTGCTATCTCTCCGCACGGCCCTATAGTCCAATATACTCAGCGGGGTGTTTTTAGATTCTCGGATTGGCTTGAGATATTGAACAAGCTCCTTCTTGATCACCTTATAATTTTCGTCTCCGGCGCCCTTGAATCTGCACATGTCCATGTGATTGTCATTGATTCGAAAAGAAACCTCGACATCCCTGCGATTATAATGTGATGATGAGTCTGATACAACCTTTTGACGGGGATCAGCTTCTGAGTCTCGGAATTTCGTCATCTTTACTATCATGAAAATGACTCATACCTGCTTATTGAGAGGCCCTCCAACCGCTTTCGCCTCCTGGAAAGTGTAAATCATGAACTTCCTCCCCAGGGCATCTCGCTGCGCTATGATACCCTCGAAGTCCCTTTCTAGTCTCTGGAGGATCTCACTTTCGCGCGCCAGGTTCTGGACAATCCTTGTATTTACGCTGAACCCTAGCACGCCTGCGATATTTGCCAGTGCAGAACCCCACTGCGCAAAGTCAGAACCTCGATGCGGTGTTCCAAAGAACATCACCATCCGGCATTCCCTCGAAATTCGTCTCTGCGGATCATCCGGCTGGTGCAATGCAGATTCATTCAAGGCGCCCTTGACGAGAAGCCCCCCAAGGCTGTGCGCAATAAAAATCAGCGGCCGCTCTGGATATTCATGTCGCTCGCTGGTGAGTCTTGAAAGGAGGTCTTGCGAGTGTTGCGTGATAGTCGACAGGTTCAGCGTGCTGAAGAATCTGGCGACCTGGGATTCATAGCCGTATGTGAGGACTCGGACATCTGGAAAGTCACGAGCCAGCAAATCTGCTGGCCAGAAACAGCGTCCGGAGCTGGGGTTGTCGTCCACCCCTGGAGCTGGAGCCATATTCGACTGCCCGCTTGAAGATTTTTTGAGCCATCCCAGCGGTCTCTTGAAAGTCTTGAGCCGACTACTATGTATACCCCCTTCGGAAGTTATGTCTGAGAATTCCCGGTGGCTAGCTGGAGGGTAGGTCCAGGTTCTTTGTGAGTGTCCTCCAAGCCCATGGACAAAGACGATGTCGGCCACGATTTGGCGATCTGACGAAGCCTTACTTACTTCTGAGAGTCCCACTGCTGGTAGCCCAGACGGCGTATCATAGAAAACCGATTCGCTCATCTTCGTAGCAATGTTTGAGGGCTAATTCAGTCACCTTGGGAAGTTAGAAGCCAGTCATTATGCCGGAAGTGAGCACTTCGCTTGAAAATGACAGCCCTGGGTAGTATTCGATATAACAAGATACGATTCGTCCACGTTTCCCTCCGCCATCTAGCACCAGGGGTCTTCTTTGGGACCAATAATATGCAAAAGTCGGCTGTCGCTGATTCTCCGTTAGTCCTTGGCCAACGCTACGAAACGAACTTATTTCTTACATGCATCATGTAGCTTATCATTGATTCGGCTCTCACCGTGAAGATCGAGACCCCGGCCCCGCTGACAGTCCACCATTCATTTTAAAATAAACGAGATTGGCTGCCAGTCCCGCGCAGCACAGAATACAAACTCCCCAGCGCTCCCATCCAGCGCAATTGGGAACGATGGCCTTTTACAAATTCTGGCAAAACCAGCCGGTCCCCCAGTTTGACGACAGTCGCCGTTACGACGAGGGCCCGATTAAACTGTACGATCCAGAGGAGGTTTCCAGCGTCCCAGGTCCCTTGGCAGACGGGTACGAGTGGTCCAGTTTAGATGTCGATATCCCCGATCAACAGCACGAACTATACGATCTGCTAGCAGGTCACTACGTCGAGGATGACTATGGGTCCTTCCGGTTCGCGTACTCGATCCCCTTTCTTATGTGGGCATTGAAGCCCCCCGGTTGGAAACGCGACTGGCACGTTTGCGTCCGCAACACCGAAACAAAAACCCTAGTTGCCTTTCTCGCCGCTGTTCCAGCAATAATCAGTGTCCGCGGTCGACGCCTTCAGGTCGCCCAGATCGACTTTCTATGTATTCACCGAGAGCTCCGCTCGAGGCGACTAGCGCCAGCACTCATCCAGGAGGTAACGCGACGATGCGCGCTTGATGGGCTGCAACATGCCGTTTATACATCTGGCACGGTTCTGCCGCGACCTGTTAGCAGCTGCCGATATTTCCACCGGCCTTTGAACTGGGAGAAACTATATGACTTTGGATTCTCGCCGCTTCCCGGGGGCTCGACGGTGGCCACCGAAATTGCCAATTACTCCTTTCCGGACGATGCTCAGCCATTATCCAATATGCGATTGATGACTGCGGACGACGCAGTCGCCGTCTGTGATCTGCTCCAGCGGTACGTGCTGCGGTTCGACCTGATTCCTATTTTCGACGTTGAGGAAGTCAAACACTGGTTTCTTCAGGGGACTGAGCCCTTAGATGATGAGCAGCACCGCGTCGTTCGCACCTATGTGGTTGAGGATCCTGAGACCGGTGAAATCGCAGATATGCTCTCCTTCTCTACCCTTGAATCTATCTATCTGCAGGATGGTAAGCCTGTTGGCACAATCAAGGCTGCCTACCTTTATTATTATGCAACTGTGTCGGCATTCAGTGAAGTGAATGAGAATTTAGTCGAGAGATTGACTGAGCTTATCGAGAGTGCACTGGTTATAGCAAAGAGGGTAGGTAGAGGCTCTTACCTACATTATTGAAAGCAAAACTAAGAAAGTGTCTCCCAAAACAGACTCATCACGACGTCTTCAACGCCCTAACATTACAAGACAACACCCTCTTCATAGACAAGCTCAAGTTCCGCCCCGGGGACGGTGACTTGAATTACTATCTTTTCAATTACCGCGCAACGCCCATTCCAGGTGACATTCGACAACTCTCGACTAGCTCCCGGAGGCGTGGGGGCGTCGGACTTGTTTTGTTATGATGAGCCTTGTTCACTTGATCAAAAGCTTTGAAAGAATCTGTTCTCTTTCCCCTGAAACTAAAGCGCGAAACTTGTGCGGTAGTACTGAGAGTTATCCGGGGCAATGCAAAATACGTAGACAGTCGTTCGACCAGAAAGAGCTCCTTGCATCAAGTCAAGATGGTATCGTACCCGTGAAAGTGATGATCTGGCTTTGCTGAGACCTTGGCGTGGCTGCTGTTTCCGTCCCAGATGGAAGGGAGCGGGACGTTTGCCAGGATGCGACTGTGAGTACCACTTTGATTGTTCCTGGTGCCGCGGTTGTCTTTGTGGGAAAAAACATATACCAGCTGTTACTCAAAACTATATATCTTAAGTACGGCTGAGCGCACGGGATGCCCCATTTTCCACACCCTGTGGTCGTATGTACTTGCTTCTTTATAAGTTAGGGTTATATCATGAAGCCACTATCACCAAACGATCCCTTGATTAATCCACAAACTATCTCAAGGAACAGAAGCACAACGGCTGGAATCAAACACCAACCGTCCGCCTCGCCATCCTAGACCCAGGCCATGAGGACGAGCTCAATCGAGCTGCCTCACAATGGCCCATCCCCAGTTTCCAGAATCAAACCCTCCACCTACAACCAAACGTCACTCTGCATACCCAGCCAGCTCCATCTCCCACCAAAGTAGGCTACAAAATCAGCACCAACTCAACCTCAAAATTAACCTGGTCCTAGAGCATCCAAGAACCAATCGAATTAATTGGGTACACAAAACTTCGCCTTTGGGTCGAAGCCTCCGGACCAAGCGACATGGAACTCTCAATAACACTTGAGAAAACCGACCCCCAGGGAAAGTCCTACATTGTCTCATCAACAGGGTCCATACGCGTCTCAGCCCGGCATCTAGACCTTGCGCGCTCTACACCATCTGAGCCATACCAATCCTTCGACCGCGGGGAACTCCTTGCACTAGGCGAGATCGTCCCCGTTGAGATTGGCCTTTGGCCTATAGCCGTTCGCCTCCACTCGGGAGAGCACCTGAAGTTGACAGTTGCAGCGAATACCGTCGTTGCCTCAGATACAGAGTCTGGGTTTGGAGTTACGCCTGTGCCGGTGCCGATGGGACGTTTGATGCGAGGATGGATACTACTCTCACTGTTTTAGGTGGAACGGATGTTCTTGCTGAGGGTGCTGCTAGACACCGTGTTGATACACCGCTTAGTCGGAATAAGGGGTCTCATTTCTTTCATCTTGGTGGGGGTTTGATGGTTTTATTTTGCTGCCGCTGAATGTTACGGCGTCCCCGTGAGGAGCGTGAACATTTTTCCTTTCTCTTTTCTCGTGTTATTTCATCTTGAATTTCTCTATTCTTTTGGCATCTTTTTACATTAGCCATAAGGACGTGGAAAGGTTTATCTACTCGCCCTTGTACCTCCCAGCGGTAGGGACAGGATTTATTCCTCATTTTCGCCACTTTTCTATCCATTCACTACCTACCTACCGCGGTCTGTTGGATTGGGCTTTCAACATGTGCATTATGCTTTATATTCATTTCGCAGTGTATTAGTATCTTGAACTCTATTGGCAAACAATGTATTCATCTGAATTCCATTCCTACACTAAGGCTGCACCACCATGACTATAACTAAGCCCACTAAGCCGTCCCTTCTCCCCCTCTTCACAAAGCCGGGCAAATCCTGTCTACCCCCCCTCAATAAACATACCGAAACTGAACAATCTCCTTATCCGTCTTATCGAGAACAGCAGCATCCAGATCCTCCACCGTTGGATCGGCGTCAGCGTTGCCAAGCCGATCCCTTCGACGGTTCTCCCAGATAAGATAATACCTTAGTCCAAGGGAGAGCACAAAGCAAACACCAAAGCAAATCAACATAGCTAGGAAGCCCGAGGGATACGATGGTGCTTCGGAATCGAACATCAAGTGTGGACCGATGACGTTTCCTGTGCAGTAGCCGATGAAAATCTATATCAAAAGAACAGAAGTTAGATCCAGTTGTATAGCTTGTGAAAGGGAAGGTAAGATAATGTTGGAAATACCATAGCATTAACAGTAACCCTCTTCGTATAACCCCCCACATTCCCCGTCGACATCGCCAACGTCAACGGGAAATTTACACTATAAGCGCCCGCAAGACAGAACCCCATAAACCGTGCCCAAACATTATCAGGCGTAATCTGGCGGGCCATTGCGGCGCCCACGATGGAGAGCGCCGAATTCCATGCCATCCAGTATGTTCTGCTGTTATTGAACCAGGAGCAGCCGGCTGTTGAGAGGTGCACTAGGACGCCTTGCACGACATAGATGAGGATTTGCACGAGGAGCGTGTTGAGGGTGCTGAAGCCGAAGCCTTCGATTATTATTGACCCAAACTATAAGTATTCATTACTTGTTAGTATCGAGATAATAGAATCGGGTAGGGCCTGTGTCGCTCCAGCTTACGTTGGAAACACCGCCGTTGGGAATTGACCCTGCAACCTGGATGAAAACGAGCGCCCAGCATTTGACGTCTAGAAGAGCCTCGATGAACTGGTACATTTTGAACTCGTCATTCTTGATACCAGTCATATTCTCTTGAACTCGAATAACGGCTTTCCGGCGGTCTTCTTGGCTGAGGAATCGTGCGTTCGCGGGCGTATCAGGAAGGCAGTAGAGAAGGACAAAGGCCCATACTATAGTGATAGCGCCGAAGACAAGAAACACAGCCTGGAAGATGGGAAGTCAGAAGATGCCTATGAGTGAACCTAGGGCGGAACACCTGCCTTCCATTTAGCAATACTCTCCACATGCCCGATTCCATATGCGAGCAAGCCACCAAAAATACCAGCAATGGTAATTCCCTGAAACCAGATACCATGACGGAACGGTTGTTCAGATCTCTTATACCACATTGAAACGACGATACTCAGACCCGGTGCAATAGCGGCCTCGGTCGCGCCTAGGAAGAATCGCACTGCGAGTAGGCCTTTGTCGTTGAATGCGGTTGCGGTTAACATCAGGACGCCACCCCAGACGATGCTGGAAAGAAGTAGGTCAGCAAATTTGGATATTATTATGGGAAAACAGATATTAAGACGCACATCGAGATGGAAATCATCTTCCCAACAGGAAACCGCACGAGCAGGATCGCCGCTACATAAGACGCAGCGAGGTACCCGAAGTAGTAAATACTGCTTGCCCACGCGTAGTCCTCTCCCACCAGGTTCAGGTCCTCCTTGAGACCTAGAATCGCCGTGAAGCTCATGGCCGATTTGTCCAGGAACTGGAACATGTACGAAATTGCCATGACCGGGAGGAGGCTAGATTGCGATGCGATCAGTAACGAGATGATCAAGATCAATTGACTATGGAGGTAAAACGTACTAAAAGTCAATTCGGCGCAATAACCGCTTGTCTTCTGCCTTGGTAAGTGACTGGACTTGATCGTCCCCTGAAGCGACGTCTTTGAGCGTTTCATCCTGGTATGGCTCTTTGGTGTCGGTCGGTTGCTTGGTAGCCATTGTGGCGGAAAATAATGTCTTCGTTCGCAAGACTGCCTTGAAGAGATTGAAGTGCAGTTTGCGTTTAATGAAAAAATATTCTAGATGCAGGGCTCATTAGCCGGCTGGAAGAATATATACGGCGGGAAACCCTCACCCAACCAACCCTAACCTACCATATAGGAGGGGACCGTTATCACAAAAATGGAAGGATCGAGGCACCACTCCATGCCAAGAGTCTTATCAATGATCTTCCTCGTGTCCAGAGCTTAGACTAAGCGACCGTCGGCTGCACAGATAAAGAAGTTGGGGTAATTGTGCCCCAATCGCGTATGGTTTGCGGAGTCAAGTGGCACGACATCCTGGTGAATACGAACCTCGATCCTCCCCTCCGCTGTAACATCAAAGGGAATCCTCGACCTAAAGCAAATGGATCTGCAGTCTGCATCTGTTGGTCCTAGTCGCTCGCTGAGTGGGCGGAATGCGCCGCGGTCACGGAACGGGTGCTGGACCTGTCGAGTGAAAAAGGTCAAGTGCGATGAGGCAAGGCCCCAGTGTCGACGATGTCTCCGGCTAAAACTCCTCTGCGACTACTGTCCTCAGAGGAAAGCATGCAAGGCTGGGTTTCAAGTCGTTTCATCGCGTGGAGATCATGCACGGTCATTATCTCTCTCCACAATATGCTTGCCGGTGCCGCCCACCAGTAGTTCTTCAGTGAGCCTTACAGCGAGCGATCATGAGGCAATTCGGTGCTTTCGAACGACTTTTGCGCGCCTGCACCATACCAAGAACCCAGACTACTCGATGTATTCAATTATGTTCAAAATCGCCAAGGGCTGTCCAATCGTGATGCACATGGTCCTCGCAGTCGGCGGACAGGAGATGGAATGTCAGCGCAATCTACGCATAGCCCACGAACGAGGGCCTACTTCTCCCTTGCGGCACTACTCCAGTGCACTTAGGCTGATGGCTTGCGTTATTGGAGATCAACACAAGGAGCAGCGCCACAGAGGATTCAATTTCGATTCGATATACACTGCTTTGTGGCTGATGCTACTGTATGAGCAGAAGACTGGTGATAAGAGGTGTGCTGGGCTTGTCAAGCATCTGGATGGAGCAGCCCTGATACTCAACCATGAATTTGGCGACACAGGGCTTCTACCAGCAACCTTTCCTGGAGGACATCAACAGCCGGCTCTATCGGCGACTACCCACGAATCGCCCCAGAGCAAAAAGCAGCTATCGCTATACGCTGCTCGGCTTATCATGTGGATGGTGCAGGTCGACATCGCGGCCGCAACATGCGGAGTCGGCGGCCAGCTCCATGGCACCATTGATAAGCTCCTGGGCACAAACACCAGCAGCAATAGACCAATCACTTCTGAGAGACCGACGGACTGGTGCACTAGTTCTCTCCAGGTCTTGGACAGGTTTGAGCACCTGCATCATTTTTCCAATCCACTCTACCGGACCCTGTGGGGTGCAGAATACCCACAAAGCGAGCTACTGCACGACGTGGAAAATAGAAACGTTTTCTTCTTCGAAGGTGCATGCGCACAGCTGCGATTCATGGTCGCTCAACTAGCCAGGGCCCAGAAGTGGGTGCGAGACTGCAACGACACCGACCGTGAGGCGACAGAGAGACAGGCCTCGGACGTGGAGGCTGCAATCGATAGCATCAGGGACCGCTTCGGCGATTTAATTGATGTTGCATCCTCGCTTTCCGTTGCTACAGACAACACGCATAAACTCGTCGCCAACCTCCGCCGTGTCGTACCGTTGTTCTATGCCGTAGACCTGTATTTCCTGTGCGTAAGGTCTGGTATCTGGAAGAGGAAGCGACTTGATCCCATGCGGCAAAGGCGAACTGAGGCTTTACGCCAGATCCTGAACCTAGCATATCAAGCACATAAATACGATGGGAAGGAAGCCATGGCACGAATAGCATGGCCGTTGTTCATGGCTGCGGTAGAGACAGAGGACCCCATGCAAAGGGAGTGGGTGCTGGGCCAATTTACTGCGATAAGTAAATTCGGGCTTCATTTTGATCGAGCGTATCGATCTTTGCTTCACATCGTCGAATTGCAAGAGAGAGATGGAGGGAGGGTGGATTTGCAGGAACTCTTGCGATCGGGGGACCTTGACCTGTTTGTTATCTATTAGCGACCACTATACAAACTCCTTGATAATCAAAATGTATAAAATAGCCTTAGGTTACTAGAGCCTGGTCAGTTAGTTCTTGATCGTCTAGATAGCCGACGATCGCTAAAGAGTGCGAGTGCATCGATGGATATGGAGTAGCCGACCATCGGCTAGGAAACGCCTTGGAGACCTGCATATTAAGTCGCCTCCACTGGCATTAACTCCTCCAACCAGTGAGAAGTAAAAAAGCATAGAAGTTTCATGTGCAAAGATGCTAGAAAAAAAAAACCTCTGTTAAAGGGTACGGTCCTCTTCGTGACTCGCTTTCTTCGTTCCTTGTCACATTGCTAACACTCCTGAAGAGAATATCGCGACCAAGCCAAACACTCAAGATGACCGTGACATTGACCGAGACCAAAACGACTACTCAAGTCCTCGACGAAGCGCGAGCAAGAATCGGTGCTCACATCAACGAACTGAGCCCATCCCTCCGCACCGAAGTCAACAAAGTCCTCCACGACAACCCAGAACTGGGCTACAACGAGGTAATCGCCCATGACACCTTGACCTTCTACCTCGAGAAACATGGCTTCACCGTTATAAAGGGTGCCTACGGACTTTCCACGAGTTTCGAAGCAACGCTGGACTCTGGTAAAGGTGGGCGGCTGGTTGTCTTCTGCGCTGAGTACGATGCTCTTCCTGGAATCGGGCACGCCTGCGGACATAACCTCGTCGCCACTTCATCCCTTGCTGCATTTATCAGTTCCGCCCGCGCAATCGTTGACCTAGGAATTGCAGGCCGTGTCCGCATTCTCGGGACGCCTGCTGAAGAAGGCGGCGGCGGTAAAGTCAAGCTCATCGAGGCCGGCGCTTTCAACGAACCAGGTGGTATCGATGCAGCAGTAATGGTGCATCCCATGGCCGCGGAGTCGCTCGGATTCTCTAACAGGAATCCCAAGATGGATTATGCTGGCCTGGCTGGCATGGAATCAATTGCTTCCCAGAAACTCCGCGTTGAGTTCAGGGGTCGCACTGCCCACGCTGCTGTTAACCCGTGGGACGGCGCGAACGCGCTTGATGCTGCCGTTGCGGCTTACAATAATGTTTCGATGCTGAGACAGCACATCCGGCCTGATGAACGGATCCACGGTGTATTTGAAGATGGGGGTGCCGCGCCAAATGTCATCCCGGAGTATACGCGGATGCATTGGTGCATTCGCAGTCCAACGGTTAAGAGATCTGAGGTACTCTTAAAGAGGGTGAAGGCGTGTTTCGAAGCTGGTGCAGCGGCCTCAGGGTGTGAGGTGAACTATATACCGTAAGCTTCCATATCCTTGCCGATTCCATGTCATTCATGGCCCATCAGAGAGAGTCCCTGCACTGACCTTTATATCTGTCTATCAGATCCCCAACGTACAAAGACCTGATCCCAATCGACACCCTCTGCACCACATACGCAGAAGAAATGTCCCATCAAGGCTTAGCCTTCCAGCCCCGCCAGATGAAACCCAGTGCCCTAGGCTCCACGGATATGGGCAATGTATCACATCTCGTTCCCAGCTTGCACGGCCTCTTTGCAATTCCCGTATCTCAGTCGGGTGTGTCCTGTCACAATCCTGGCTTTGCAGCGGCCGCTGCGACGGATGAGGCGCATGAAATTACTATGAAATGTGCGAAGGGATTGGCAATGCTGGCTCTGCGGGTTCTTCTGGATGAGGATGTCGCAGCAGGTATGAAACTGGATTTTCAAAATAGCCTGGCCTGAGTATGCAGGGGTATACTTTGGTTTAGCAAGTTTGCAATATACTCGGGAAAGCCCTCTTTGCTTTTGAGCAGTCATTGCAAAATTACCGAATTCTAAGAAGAGTGTAAACACCGCTAAGTCTTTCTACGGGCACGGACTATTTGGGCAGCCAGTTATAGCAAGCAAGCAGTAGAATTACCAGAGGGCACATAAAAGGAGTGTAATCTCTGGGTCGGCACGAAGGTATATACAAGTAGGTCCTCGAGTTACGATGCCTGGTTGAGCAAGCCATCAACAACATAGCAAGATAGACGAAACAAAAGTAACAGTATCTGCCTTAACTTCAACAATCAACAGTACCTCTCCACAAGCTCTGCATCCATTCACAAGCAACTGGATCTCTTCTCCTTCTATTAGCGCAGTAATCCTACACCCCACAACGGCGCCTAGTGAGTATCAGCCTGGTACCAGCACAAGGGCAACACTTAAAGCGGAATAAACAGCCATAAACAGCCACAATCAACGCACCTGACACGAGATATATATATATGTAGTCTAAACACACAGCCCCACAGAGCAGTGCTTCCCTGGAACCGGATGTCCGGAGGCACTGTTTCCTGCGCCGCTGTCTCCACCCGTCAAAGGCTTGTACCTTCCATGCGCTCCTTAGCGCCTGCCAAGCTGGTGCTTTTTGATTGCACCGTCGGGGCTGGAAAGACAGCCCGGACCGATGGGGATGCCAGTTGGGACGGGCAAGGGTGCCCTAAGCAACTGTCCCAGACTACCGGGATTCTCGCAGGTTCAAAGCCCTCCCTGTATCGCCAGTCTTTTGCTTGCTCCCTTTCCTGGCTTCCTTCTGATTTCTCTGTCCACCTACCCGTCCGCCCTCCCCCCTAACCATGCTTTCTATGTTGATTCTTGCAGCCATCCTCACTCTAACAGCAAGAGCAAAGGATGACGACAACCACTTCACAAATCCGTCCTCCTGGACGGGCATCAACCCGGAGTGGGAGCTAGGTGACACCCAAGTCATTGCGTGGAAGACAACACTAGACACGTTCAACATCTTCTTCTGGCAGCAGAGCATCTTCCAGGAGACAGCAGCAAGCCAGGGTAACGTTTACTGTACGTACTCTCTTCACCTTTTTCCAGTCCTTCAATTCTGTTCTACACTGTTGGTCGCGTCGTTAACCGTACCCCAAACGTTTAGCCAAGATCCACGCCAGCGACAAAGTCACAAACTTCACCTGGACAGTCCAGCTCTACGGTTTCGACCTGGACTACTCGAACGTCTTCTTCTTCTGGATCAACTCTGATACTCCAGAAGGCTTCACCTCGGCCTATTTCAACATTACCAAGCTGGACCCTACATCTAGTACATCCGACGAGACAGCCAACAGCACCTCCTCGAGCGCATCACCAATCACAACATCGGCATTGAACACAACCTCCTCGTCCTCCAGTCCCGCCGATACAGCATCGCCTTCCTCTCAACCCCAGACGACCGCCGCCGAAGACTCTGGGCTAGCAACAACAGACAAAATAGCCCTGGGTGTGGGACTCGGCGTTGGGCTTCCAATCCTAGCCGGCTTAGCGGTTCTTATTTGGCAGAGATCACGATCACACTCGCCAGCACCTAGCGCCTCTTTCAAGGGTGCAATTGACAATGCCAATATCTCGGACTCCGGCTCCGGCTTTGGGCCCGCAGAACTATTTGGAGGCCCAGCGCAATCGAAGCCCAAGTCGTCGACTTCAGCGAGGGAGGTCCCAGTGACGGGTACGGATGTGGATCCATCGCTTGTATACCCTGAGCTGCCGGACCGGCCAAATAGCTAGCGATGCTCGCTGAGATGAGTGGAGGGCGCTGCTCAGGAGGCTTGCTTATGTATATATGTCACATTCTTCAGAGACAATTCTTAACATTCAACCTTCCTCTGGACCTCCGGTTCGCTTCTGTTCCATTGGCTACCGACCTAGCTTACGGTAGGTAGCTAAGAGAGCTCAATTGACACGAACGCACGGTCTTGGCTCACCCTAGCGGTATCTGCTGTTATTCGTAGATCCGCCATAGAAAGTCAAGCCGAGATAAATCCAATCTATCGCTGTTCTAGGACTATAGTACAAATTGGAGAGATGATAGAAAAGTAAAAGACAGGTATGAAGATAATAGACTGAAAAGAAAAGAAAGATAAAAGAACAAATGACTCAATCCTGGATCAAGAGGATTCCAACACCACATTCAGCTGAACATCCCTCACCACGTTTCAAGAAATCAAGTAGCCCCATCTAACCTCTGCGCCTCACACATCTTCGCATACATACCATCCCTCCTAAGCAACTCCCCATGAGTACCAACCTCAACAATCCGACCCCCAAAGAAAACAAAAATACAATTCGCATCGCGAACAGTCGACAAGCGATGCGCAACTGCAATTGTAATCCTATCTCTCGAAGCCGCGGCCTCCATAAGCGCTCCCTGGACAAGTTTTTCCGACTGGGTGTCCAATGCACTCGTTGCTTCGTCGAGCAGAATAACGTTCGGATTGCGGATCAGAGCTCGAGCAATGGCGATACGCTGCCGTTGTCCACCTGACAACTGACTGCCCGATGTCCCGCACTGTGTATCTAGGCCGTCGGGGAGAGAGGATATGAAGTCCCATGCGTTCGCGGCGCGACATACTTCTTCAAGTTGTTCGTTTGATGCGCTCTCATTCGGTTCGAGGTCTGGTACGCCCTGCGAGATATTCTCGCGGATTGTTCCGGGGAAGAGGGTTGGTTCTTGCTGTACTAGTGCGACTTGGTTTCTGTAAAGAAGTGGGTTCATGGACTTTAGATCGGCGGATGAGTCGATTGTTATGCTTCCGCTTGTGGGATCGTAAAAACGTTCCAGGAGGGAAATCATTGTGCTTTTCCCGCAGCCGGAGGCACCGACGAAAGCTACGAAGTCGCCTTTGTTGACCTGTTTGATAGGGACGAGATGTTAGTAATTCTATTCAAGTGAGGGAAGCTTTGCAGGCTCTGATAGACTGAGTAAGCGACTTACCGAAAGAGATATGCCCTTGAGAACCCTATTGTCCGGTGCAAGGGGATACGAAAATTGTACGTCTTGAAAGTCGTAAGAGGTGCAGCCATTATATGGGCCCTTCTCGCGATTATCGTCTGTTTCAAGGATTGTTCCTTCAAGTCCACGAAGCCAGAAGTAGTAGTTGGCTGCCTGGTTTGCCTTGGTGAAACCTGAGTGCTGTTAGTAAGGTGATGCCGCTGCCCATGGACTGAGGTGCACGCTTACTGCTCGCAAAACTAAACGCCAACGCGGTAGCCTGGCCGGAGAAGTATACGCCCATGAATGAGACGATGAATTGGTAGAGGCTGATTTGGCCATCGTTGATCAGTTTTGATCCCCACCTGTTCACAGAATTAATCAACATTCGGTCTATACATTATATTTGGGTTGAAAGAGAAGACTTACCAGAAACCTAACGCGAGCACAAAGTACTCGACAGACTGCGTAAGAGAGAACCAACTCATCATATGGAACATTGGTCTACTCGCCTGCGAGATTGCGATGTCAAGCTCGTCAACGTACTTCTTCAGCACGGTGTTTTCGAGCGCGAGCGAAGAAACGGTGCGGATAGCCATGATCGTTTCGGAAGCCACCGACGCGCTGGCCGAGAGCCTTTGACCCATCTGCTCGTCCATTTTGGCCTCGAGTCTGACACGCGCATAACCGCCTATCATCATCGGTGGTAGACCCGCAAAGACACCGACTAGTCCCAGCTTCCAGGAGACAGCGATGGCGAGGATGCTTGACGCGACAATGTTGATTACTGACATGAGGATTATGGCGACGGTAAAGCCCATCAGCTCCAGGATTGCTTGCGGGTAGGAGTCTAGTCGGGTAACCAGTGCCCCAACGGTGTTTTCGGGGCGGTCGAAAAAGCGAAGGTCTTGACTAAGGAAGGAATCTAGGATCTCTCGTCGCATTTTTCGGCTTAGAGTCTAAGATTTGGTTAAAGATGGTCAGCACGAAAATGCTATCGTCATCGCTATTACTGGAAGCTTGGGATCCTTACCTGCGCGATTGTATTCGTCGACCAGCCCATGACAAAGTAGACGACTAGAATACCCAGGGACATAACGAAGAACATCAAAGCAATGAAGTTGCCGCGGGAGACAAAGTCCGGAGAGGTGAAAACACTCATGATGTTTCCTAGCAAAAGGGCCTGTCCCGGATTGACGGCGGCTATAAGGAACAAGGGTAAGCAAGCCTGCAGGGTCCGGAATTCGTCAGGGCCGAGTACTCACCTCCTGCAACGCATGTGGCCAACGTGACTCCAAACCAAGTCCATAGTTCAGGTGTTCCTCTCATGAGCTTCCATATGTTAGAAACAACGCCTCGTTTCTCGTACAGCTCGTGGTTCTCCCGGTCACTCAGTGTCGCCACCTGCTGAGCTTCTGTAGTTCGCATTCGCGAAAGCGAGTGGTTGCGAGCGGAATGCTGCCCTTCCTTGTCATCACCATCGTCGGAGGAATTGGTGGCTTCCGATCTACCATCTGATATGCTGTTGACGGGCGCGAGATCTTGGGCCTTAACGAGATTTGTGTAAATTCCATTCCTTACCACCAGTTCCTCATGACGCCCCTGTTCCACAATCTTACCCTTGGATATGACCACAATATTGTCAGCATTCCGAACTGTAGCCAGCTTGTGCGCAATAACAATAGTTGTTCGGTTCTTGCTAGCGCTGTCGAGAGCTTTCTGGACAATACCCTCAGCGTGAGGATCCAGCGCGCTCGTCGCTTCGTCAAGGAGCAGGATCTTGGGCTCGGAAATTACACTGCGAGCAATGGCAACTCGCTGCTTCTGTCCGCCCGATAACAAGCCACCCCTCTCGCCGATGCGCGTATGGTATCCCTGAGGTAGGTCCTGGATGAAGTCGTGCGCGAAAGCAAGCTTCGCCGCCTCTTGGACGCGCTTCATTTGGTCTTCTTCGGAGACGGCTTCCCATTCGGTGCCGACTAGGCCGTTTGCGATGTTTTCGAAGACGCTGCCATTGAAGAGTACGGGTTCCTGTATTGATTAGTTTAGTCTTAGTCTCTCTCGCTGTAGTTAGCGAGCGTCTCACCTGTTGAACTAGACGGACGTTGGTCCGCAGCCACTTGAGGTTAAGCTGGCTAATGTCCTTCCCGGCCAAGGTGATACTGCCTAAACTGGGGTCATACCATCTCTCCAGAAGACCGACGATCGTGCTTTTTCCCGATCCCGATGGACCCTGTTCTTGCTTAGCTGGGTGCAGTATAATTGAGTTGGGACAAAATTACTTACAACCAGCGCTGTGACCTTACCGGCAGGAATAGTCAGAGTAAAGTCCTCTAACACAGCGACATCTGGACGCGTGGGGTAACTGAAGTTGACGCTCTCGAGATTGATGCAGCTGGTAGACGCATCGGGCTTGTCACCCGACTCATCGAAAGGGTTAATCTCGGATTGCCTGTCAATGAGAGCGAATAGTTCGGAAGCTGCGGTTGTCGCGCGGCTGAACGTGACCAGGTTTGGCAGGATTTGCATGACAGTATTCGCGGCCATGATGACTGAAAATAGAACACTGAAGATTTAATCAGCCTGACAGGTTTTGAAAAAGCAGGAGTCACAAAGAGAGGGTAGACTAACGTAAAGACCGTTCCCAGGTCAGAGATCTCATCCCGATCAAGCATTGCAATGCCCTGCCAAAATGCCAAGCCCATCCCGGCGTAAACAACAAAGTACTGACCCCCGAACACAATGCCGTAAAGCTTGTTTTTTTTCATGCCCTGGCTATATGCATCTTGGAGATCGGAGTCGTACTTGGCTATCACCCTCGGTCGCAGGCTGAAGGCCTGAAGGGTCCTGATCCCTCCGAGTACATTCTCGGCGTAGCTTCCGGCCTGAGCGTAGACTTGTAGAATCTTGGTTTCGATCATTGCGTCTATACCGCCAGCCCCACCAAGGACTATGAGTAAAAGTGGCACCATGAAGATAAGGATCAAAGTCAGCTTCCATTGTGTGACGAAGGCGATGATGAAGGCCGCGATGAATGTAGATATGGCTTGAATGACGATGCCTAATTTCTCTGCGATTCCGGATTGAATAAGATTCCCGTTCGTTGTCGCTTGTTGGGAGATGGATCCAGAGCCACCCTTGTCGTAGTAGGCAATTTCTTGACCCAGGGCCGCTCGAAGATAGCTTTGACGGACGTTGCGGGTTAAGTGGTACGCGACGTAGGTGAAGAGGGAGGCATAGATATAGGTAGCTACAAGTCGAGTGATACCTATATAGACGAAGTAAAGACTATACCGCGTCAGTACTAGGTTATTGCCTCGAATGTGAAAATGAAACAAAGAAAATAGTGTTCTTACGCGGACGTCTGGACAGAGGACATGAAATTTTCGGGCATGGAATCCCCATCCGCAAAGCTGAAATCACTGAGCAGAGACAGGAAATGTCCCATAACCAAATTTACCAGGGCCAGGGCGACACCAGACGCAATGGCTGCTATGACAGCGATGCATTCGAGGGTATAGAGCTTGGCATCACCTAAGGTGAACACCCTCTTTAATAGTAGTCCAGGTCAGTCAGCCACTGAGTACAACAAGCAGCCACGACTGTGCTGATTGAACGTACCAATAGTCCATTCCCGCCTTTCTCGATTGCAGTGAGCTCTTCATCTTTTTTTGATTTGATGAGAATCTGAGTGTCGTTGGATTCGCAAGCACCTGTCTCGGCCGGGTCTGAAGGAGATATCATTCTGATTCTTATAAATTTTGAAGCTGAAATGGAAATAAGGCTTGGACGATTGAGACAAGTCTAGTACTCTGCTTGCTCAATTCAATAAATAGTGTCCTTCGAGGGAAGACGGCTAAAGAGTGACAAGAATATATATAACGAGACGAAAAGAAAAGTATTTGGACAGCGTGGAAGCACAGCCATCCCTGAGACCCAGCCATGATCAAATACGCGTCTTCTCATTTTTGCTTTTGGATTAGTTCGGAGGGTTGAGGCTATGTCGTCCGTTGGTGAGATGAAGATCAGGCAGTTGTGTTGGTGATGGCGCGGAGGCCGGAGCCCCGGGACGCCGAAGGTCACGACCCCCAGTGCCAAGCCTTGTCTCCGTCCTCCGTCCTCCGTCATCTCTCCCTTTCTCCCTTTCTCCCTCTCTCTCCCCCTCGCCTCTGCCTCTTTTCTGTCCTCTCTAACCAACGGCCCTTCCTGGCTCCGGTCATCATTCTTGCATCATTTCAGGGGTCTGTCAGTTCTCGAAGAGAGACAAATCCGATACAGCGTATTCGTATCAAACAGGACTTGGCGTGCTCCACCCGCGTCCTCAGGCTCTATCTAGGTATGCAGGAGGCCCCAAGGGGCTCGATCCCTCGAATTGGGGAAGAGGAGGACCGGAGCTCTGCTGCGGCTGAAAATATAGCCGTCAGTGTGATTCTACCTATCCCTGTGATGCTGTGACTGATAGGCATCTTTGAACAGTGTTATAGATGCCGCCAGCGCAAGGTGAAGACGGACATCCACCTCCCAGGGATGTACATCAGAAGCAGTGTCTAAATTATTGTTCAGGTGAAATGTGACCGACAAAGCCCGTGCTCCTTCTGTGTGAAAGCTGGGTCATCATGCTCATACGCAGCTGCCAAGCCTCGAGAGCGACGGCAGAGGGTGATGATCTCGAGCTCATAGTACGACTCTTCTTGACCGTAGGGGCACGTGGTGCAATGCTAAAGTTCACAGTGATTCAAAACTAGACGCGATATCGAGGAAAATTGATGATCTTGGTCTGAAGCTGAGTCGTCTAAGCCACGAGCCAACCAAGAGCGCAAACTCGAAGCCGTTTGATCTTGCGGAGGCTGTCAAGACCAACCCGGACAGCTGCTCGTCCTCTGCCTATGGACCAACGCCGGCTTCTTCCACGCTCGGCACTACCCCAAACCAAGGCCGTATACCTTATACTACCGATGGTGGCAGTCTTGGTGAGGCACAATATACCCCGTCAAAAGCAGCATACGAAGGGGAATCGTCGTTGTTCGCTCATGCTGTCTTCGCTAATCGATTTTTGGAGAACGCTATCGAGACGACGACCAATGCCGAGGTCGCCAATGAAATGCGAACTGTTCTCGACGATCTCAAGGCCGCCATCCACTCCGGAAACCAATCGTCGGATTCCATCGACAAACTGTATCCTCTTGCGAGTGCGATCCCACCCGGATCAACGATCCGCAATCTCCCCTTGCCACCCATCGAGAAAGTATTTGCGTGCTTGCGTATGGCTAAGGAGAACCCGCAAGTGGCTACCTTATGGCTAGGAGACTATATGAAGTCAAACCAATTTAACGACTATTTCATCAAAGTCGCATCTCCCGGCCCAGCGACCGAGGCTGATTTGATGATCGTCCATTTGGGTCTCTACTGGTTGTTCTGCGAATGCTCAAAGGTTGTGGATGAAGAAATGAGACAGGATTGCGATGCGCAGGCTTTGCTATGCGAGGCCAACCTTCAGACTGTCCTCACCAATCTTCGGTTTCATCAGCCAACGAGTATGGACTTTGCCTATGCGATGGGCATGGCGGTAAGCCTTTTCACTGTTTCCTACCACTGAGGAGAATGAATTCACCTCGACTAACACTGCCCATTAGCCAATGTACTGCCTCCAGAAAAGCAAGCCATCAGCAGCGTGGAATCTCATCAGCTCAGCTGCCCATATAGTGTTATCACTTGGATTGCAACACAATGCCCCGGCGGATGTTGAGGGACCGGAGGAAGTAGCTCGCAAGAGGACTTTGTTTTGGACCATCTACACGACGGAGAAGATGTTGTCCCTACGCTTAGGTCGCTCCTCGGCATTTCGAGATCAGGATATCACCTTGGCCCACCCTGGTATGGAGCGTCATGGCGGAAATTTCTTAGCCGAATTAGCTCCCGGCTGGATAACCAAGGCTAGCATACAGGGCCGAATATACGATGAGATATACAGTCCAGGAGCCCTCATGCAGCCGCAACACATCCGCACAGGGCGTGCTCGAGCGCTTGTGTTTGAGTTGGAGGCTGCCATGGCACATGACCAAGAGGTCCATGTGAGTATACCCCTAGGGCATACGCCTGCAGAACCATTGGGATCTTTCGTCCCGTCTCTCCCCAGGTTGATGCCAAACGTTGACTGATATTAGGATCAATACGAGGCTAGAAAAGGACAGGTTCTAGGACTCGATTACCATGAAATAGCCAGACGGGCGGACAGAATACGTGGCCTTTCGATGCTCACACTCATCTACCGTAGTATACCTCCCCAAAAGCCATCGATGTCCGCCTTTTGTCAAGATTGTATCGATGCCGCGAGAGCTACTCTTCAAGAGCAAGATCGATGTGTTGCTGCGATCACCAGAGGCCAAGAGAGGACCGTTCTCCTCGAAGCGTACATAAACTGGTCTGTTGCCAATGTATCTCCCAAAAGGCCCAGTCTAATGGATTACAGGACTATCGCCCAGTCTCCGTTCATTGCCTTTATTGTCATGTTCTGTCATATCATAGAGACGTCAGAGGCCTCCGACTTACAGCACCTGAGGGGCCTTGTCGAGACGCTCGAGTCTGCTTCTAACCTTCGCGGGCACAACACTTGCGACCGGCAGCGTCGTTTATTCAAGGCGCTTTACGATGTCGCCGGCAAGTATGTTGAAGTCAAGTCTCGGACGGTCGGTGGACGAAGAGGGTTTTCGCGTTCGACAGCCCCGCAACAGTATCCTGATACCTCCGCCAGCGGGAGCGCGAATGATTTCGGCTCTGGACACAACACGACGGTCGCTTCGGCTACGACTCACGGCGAGGCAATTGATGCTGTGGACTATCCCAATCAAACATCGTTGCAACACCAGGGAACAGGGTTCTTGTCAACGGCGTTCGCTGACCCCGCCTTGGGAGAAATGGACATGGAGATTGACTTCTCCGGGATCCAACTCTGGGACTGGTATAATCAGAATCAATCCATGATGAGGATGCTAGAGGACATATAAGACCGAATCGAGTTGGACAAAAGAGCCGCCGAACTACCGAATGCGTCGGCCTTGATCTTCGTATATCGACTCCCACAATGAGATGTGAGTCTTTTGTCTGGCTACCGACTATAGTGCTTGGTGGCTGTGCGGACTCTTCTCAACACGGAAGGTACGATCGCAACGGCGCCCATCGTAGCTTCCCACTTTACACCGATACCTGCTCTGCGGATCGGGAAGGAACGGCCTGCTTGCGACCAGCAACGTACCTGCTGTATGTCGTGGTCGCTGACCTGATGCATACACGGCAGCTTGTATTGAAAAAAGGGTCAAAGAGTAGCAGCAAAGATATGACTGCTAGTTTCCAATTATGGCGACAAGATTGTCCCAAGTGCGAGTCCCACTCAGCTAGGAAGAATTTGGGGACTTATATGCTGGTTCCTTGGCGTATTGGTCCTTTTGTTGGAAAATTTACGCCCATTTCTCGCCTTTTCTGTACACTTTTGGTTTTTCTTTTCCCGGGCTTGTGTGACTAGGTACTTCGACACGTCTTCCTCCCTCACTTTCTCGCACTCCACCTTGCGTCTGTCACCCACTCCTTTCCCCTTTGCTCTCCCTCACTTCCATTTTCTTGCTTGTACCCACAGATGAGACTGGCGATTGCCTAAAGTCAGGCCCTTATTGCCAACATCTACTCATCTCCCCAGCACTGGGCATCAACACAATCTCCAAGACGCGGGTGGTAAATCAGAGAAGCATGGCCCTTAGAGTCTTGCTATCTGCTCTAGCTGTTGTGATAGCCAGTGCGTCATTGTATTCCAACCATGGCCAAATATTCTTCCAAACGAATTGGAACGTGATGGCACACGCGACCGAGATTCGACATTTCCCGAGCTTATATGAAGCCGATATTGACACTCTTGTACGGGGTCTGGATCGCAAAAAGTTCAGCAGTGTCGATCTGGTCAAGGTAGACTCCTTTATTTCCTGGATCCAGCAACAACACCACACCTGATATGCTTAACAGGCCTATATTGCTCGTATCGATGAAGTCAATGATGCTCTAAGCGCGGTTGTTGAAATCAACCCGGATGCTTTATCCAGCGCTGAGGCGCTGGACCACGAGCGTTCGGAGGGTGCGGTTCGTGGGTAAGAATACCAAGCAAAACAACTGCGCTGGGACTAATGAATCAGTCCCCTGCATGGAATTCCCATTTTGATCAAGGACACAGTATGACCTCCACCATCCATACATGTTCGACTCGGTTTTAAAGTCAAGGGTACGGTCAAGCTAACAACGTTGAACTAGATCGCTACCAATGATAGCATGAACAACACCGCTGGATCCTACGCACTCGTTGGAGCAAAGGTTCCTACTGATTCAACGGTCGCAAGAAAGCTCCGTGAGGCAGGAGCCATTATACTAGGCAAAACCAATCCCAGCGAATGGAATAGTTACAGAATCTTCGATTCCAGTAACGGCTGGTCTGCTTATGGTGGACAGACCTATGGGCCGTTCTATCCTCACCAAGATCCTTCTGGAAGTTCGAGCGGTAGCGCGGTGGCTGCTACGTACGTGACCTACCCTGCTCCCTGTACCTATCTCGATTTGTCCCAAAGGCGCCGCCAACTTTGCAATTCAAGTCTAGGGTTAGTAACGGTATGTTTGGGTGGAGAAACTTCTGGGTCTATCATTGACCCCGCCAGCTACAACAACATTGTCGGAGTGAAGCCAAGTATGTAGAACACCCATTACTTTGGATTGTAGATCTACAGAGGCTAAGGCTGGTAGCTGTTGGACTAACATCCCGTTACCTCGTTATCCCCCTCAGCGAACACATGGACACTATCGGCCCAATGACGAAGACTGTGAAAGATGCCGCACATGTTCTACAAAGCATCACCGGTGTCGACCACCTCGACAATTATACCTCTGCTATTCCGGACAACGCCGATCTCGACTTCGTCGGGGCTTGCAATTTCTCGGCCCTGGCAGGCTCCCGACTGGGCGTGCCTCGCAACGTTATCTCACTAATGTCAAATAGAGACAACACCACAGGACCGATGGTCGAAGGCTTCAACAGAACCCTAGATATTCTCTACTCAGCAGGTGCCGTCATCATTGAAAACGCCGACACCGACTTCCCTGCGGCAGAAGCCTATCTCAACGACAGCCAACTAAGCGCCCAGATCATGGGGGCCGACTTCGTCGTAAATCTGCAAACCTACCTATCGCAACTAACCCACAACCCCCAAAACATTACGAACCTTCGAGATTTGCGGCAGTGGACCCAAGAAAGCCCACTAGAGGGATACCCCGACAAACCCACGGAACTGTGGGACGCCGCCCTGAACAACTGGAACAACACCGAGCCGGGTTTCTGGCGCGCTTACCAACAGGGGCTTTACTATGGAGATGAGGGAGGTCTGCTAGGTGTGATTAGGCGGAATAATCTCGACGCCGTGCTCCTGCCGTCGCCTTTTGCATGGGATTGGGCTGGTGTTGTTGGGGCGCCGATTGTTTCAGTTCCTATGGGGGCCATGCCGCCTAGTCAGGCGGTTGTAGTTGATCCGAATGGGTTGGTTTCGTCGTCTCCGAATATACCGTTCGTATACTTTTATTCTTCTTTTAGTAATTATGCCAGACCCATACTGACTTGCATGGTTACCTAGATTTGGCTTGAGTTTTTTAGGTGCGAAGTTTAGTGACGCAAAGCTCATTGGCCTCGCGTATGCTTTTGAGCAGCGCACGATGGTTCGAGATACGGTCCATCCGTATATCAAGCCGCGAACGGATCTTCAGGATTTTGCTGGAAGATAGGGACTATGAGTGCAGTTTCAAGGAGTAGTGGTAGAGGGAGTGGTCGGCCGGGCTAAGTCGGAACAATATACGATAATGAAGGACACATCTACCCTACCTATGGACCGCATTGTCCTCTGGTACATGTAAACTTCCTTACAATTGATTGGGCCTTCAGAGCCCTAATTTCGAGTGTGAGTAGTGCAATCACATTTCTTTCTCCGATGACGCATTAGGAACGTTTCATCATCCCATAAAAAAGAATAAGCAACAAAGGCCTCAGAATAGCAGCTCGCGCAGTCTTCAAACCTTACAAACAGCTGCACCCTTGACATCTTCACTACCTGTATGCTCCCCGATTCCTTGCCCAACAGAAGATCCCTCAACTCCATCAAGGACCTCGACAGTAGCCCTCTTCGCTTGCCTTCGATCCGACACCACCAGCACAGTCGTCCAAACCGCAAGACCCGCCCCGACTCCAATTATCGAGTACATCCCCCTCTGCGGCAAACCGTCAGCAACGTCCAATACTCACCTGGAAGGAAAAAAAAAAAAAAAAAAAAAAAAAAAAAAAAAAAAAAAAAAAAAAGCTTACCGTAAACTCCGGCGCATCATCCGCCCGAAAAAACACAAGCGGCCACCAAGCCTGAAAACAATTCCCCGCGGCATTCATGCACGCAATAACAGCTGCTCTCTGCGCCGCAGGCCTACCACGCATACTATCATTCGCCCAAGCAAAGAACGTCGTCTGGATGCAGTAGACTGTACCGGCCCAATAATAAGCCGCGAATTTCGTTGCGATGGTCGTGGGGTTAATCAGGATCATGACTGCATTGGCGATACAGACGATGGACACGTAGTATCCTGATACCCAGCGGAAGCCGAAGATATCCGTCCCAATTGCCCAGAGCAGTGTACTGAAGATCCCGACTCCTTGGACTGCAGCAGGCCAGTTGTTCATTTGGAAGACTGTGTAGTTGCGCTCGGGGTGGCCTTGCATGTAGAGGTTTAGAAGGGACTGGTTTGATTGAGATTCCGAGCAGTTTCCCAGTATCCAGAGGATGCAGAATGCGTAGAAGGGCCAGGATGTCACGAGGTTCATCAGAAATCGCTTCGTCAATATAGGCTCGCCTTCGGGAGGCGGTGGTGTCCTTTGCACGGCTAATTGGCGCTCCTGCGGCGTGAGATAGAATGCGCTTGTTGTGGCGGGTGTATCCGGGAAAAAGATGTATCCGTATATAGCCACAGGAAGCGTGATGATCCCCGAGATAATAAAGAGCCATCTCCACCCAGGCAACCCATGTAATCCATTCATAGAACTGTATATGCCAGCCTGCAGGAACCCACCGAACATCCCTCCCGCAAGCCCACTAGCCGTGAACAGGCCAGTTCGCTGTCCCAATTCGGACTTGGTATACCAGGACCCAAGAATATACTGCGTTCCTGCAAAAATGCAGGACTCGAAGTAGCCCTGGAAGAAGCGGATTGCCATTAGGTGCTGTGGTGTTTTTGCCGCGGCGTTGACCATCGTTAGTAACGCCCATATTGTTATCATTGCGGGGAAAAAGTGGCGTGGTTTGAAGCGGGTGAGGAGGAGATTGTTTGGGACGATGCCGCTGTTGATTTGTTTGGATTAACCTGAATTCCTCTTGTAGTGGGGATTTTAGTTGGAACGGGACAGCCATACATGAGGTATCCAACTGCATACAACGTCGTAACAGTCGTCAACTGCGCGCCCTCGAACCCTAGATCTTCTCGCATGCCTGAGACATAAGCCTGTGTTACACTCGCGCGGTCGAGGTAGTTCCTGTCCACCACAAGCAAGGATTAGCAATCTTCTATATCATCATGACAGAGGCTTGGAATTAACGAACGTAAAATAAGCCAAACAGCAAAACGTCAGGATAAAGAAATCGAGTTTTAGCACCAGCTTCCGCTCCAGAGGGGTCTGGTTGGCCTTGGTAAAGTATTGGCGTATCTGAGCTAGGGCTTTCATGGTGATGGTTTTTCTATGGTATGACGTTGCTAGTAGCAGGGTGAAGAGGGAAGAAGATGGGTGTTGCAATAGCCAACAAAAATGACGCGGGACCGTCAACTTTAAAAATGGAAAGTCGAGAGGAAAGCCTCAAATGAGCCCTATCAATCTGTTTATCTGGGCCAAGGTATTGTTGGGTGGTTGGTTGGTATTGGCATACATAGTTTGTGATGTTTTCCTATCTTTGGAATGGGAGGACATGGATTTAGCTTTGTGGCGCTCCGCTGAGATATATCTCTAGATTATCAGAAATAGATTAGAATTTGGAGTAACAGGCAAGGATCTCCGTATCACCCCGGACTCCAAGAGTGGAGAGCAAAGGTGCTAGGAGGAGCGCCGACGATAAGGCTAGGGCTAGTTCGGTCTATCTGATAGGTTGTCCGGTAGGTGAGAGTGGACAGCATAAGTCTTGGGGCGAGACTTGGAGAAGAGGAATTAGTTAGCAGAGCCAGTGAAGTCCGTGTAGAAACTGCTTATCATGAAACAATTGCATTGCGTTGTGGCATTCTGGGTACGAAGAAGTGAAAATAAGACTACCTAGATAGTGTAGAAGCCTACGCCTTTAACTGCGGCACATAAACCTCCCTAGGAACATCATCAAACTTGCCCAAACTCCTATGCCCCTCTGGATCCGGATACTCCCCAGCAAAGAAATCCGCGTGCTTATCTGTATCCATGGGTCGATCAATATCATACTCGTAGCGCTTCCAGCCATGCTTCCTTGCGTCCAGGTAATCAGCCATACAGAAAACACGATCATCCATAGGCTTATCACGGGCCAACCGCTTGAGCACGGGGGAATTATGTAGAGGAGAGAGTTCCTTCTCATCAGCCGGGCGCGCGAAGTAGATTACGCCGATCCGGCGGAGATGGCGCTGGGAAGGGGGCGGTTGGACCACACGGTGGATGGTTGCCTTGAAGAGTCCGCCTGTAAGACGTTCAAGAGCCTCACCAAAGTTAATGACTAGCCCCTTTGGCTGGTGGCGGACCCAGCGGAAGACGCCATCCGTGTGGTCGAGGACTTGCAGGGCCGCGATGGGCTGCGAGAAGAGAAAGGTCCAGCTGCCCCAGTCTGTGTGGCCCGAGAGGAAGATGTCGCGGTATTTCTCGCTCTCTTCTTTCGGGCGTGGCTCGCACATCATGTAGCGGATGTACTCGGTTTTGGAACCACCTGGCGCATGAGTCGCGTGGATTTCTTCCTCGGGGAGCTCGAGGACCATGGCCATTAGGGTGAGGAGTTTCTTGAGGATGTTGGTGCGGATGAATTGCATCACTTCTTGAGTTTCTTTCAGATATGGGCGCATGATCTCAGGGTGCGGGCGGTTCTTAGGGCCGTGGACCAGGATGTTGTAGTGGTCCAGTTGCTTAGGGAAACCGCCCTTGTGCCCTAGAGGACCGGCTGGCTTGTACCCGACGTAGAGACCGCGGGCGTCTTCTTCGGGAGTAACTTCGTAAGGTGCCTTTTCCTCAGGAGGCAAGGTCATCATGGCGTTTGCGATCTGCATTTGGCGCTGATAGACCTCGTCGGAGATGCCATGGTTGGTGAGAGTCAGGAAACCGTGGCCAACTGCCGCTTCAAAGAGGCTGGCAGCCAATTCTTGACGGCCTTCTGGAGTCTCAAACTTGGCCAGATCAAGGTTGACTAGAGTCACATAGTCCACTGTATTCTTATCAGTATACATGAGTACAATGTGAGGACGTAGACTTACGTGGCTCCTTGCAGGGCTCGGCGGGGGAATACGGAGGAAGCGACATCTTGGTGAGATTGAGTTGGGACAATCGTTATCTCAAGCCCCTAACTTCCAAGATTTGACGCCCTTAAGTATAGACGAGTGCATGATCATATGCATCCGATGGGGCCCAGACTACCGATCTGCGTCCGCCGGCGGTGCTCCAACAGAGAGACCAGCCAAGCGCAGGATGGAGATATCAAGCTCAGTTCTTATCTCTGGCTCCTCTAGCTCCTCCTACTCCTCTCACTCCTCTTTTACAAGGAGGACGCCCCGCATTCTTGAACTCCATTTTTCTCCACCTGTGTTGGTATCATGATGGACGACCAAGTAAAGCCCTTTTCGTGTTCCGCCTGCAATGGTCGCTTCACAAGGCAGGTATGACTGTACTCCATCAGTGCCCTGGGGTCTTGGATCTGACCAAAGCAGGAGAATTTGACTAGACATATCGCTTCAGGTCGGTGTCCCTACTAGTGCTTGTTGGCTACAATCCGTCATGCTCATCCCTTGCAGTTCATAGACGGTCAAATCTCCGCCCATTTCCATGCCCGCAATGTGATGTGAGCTTCTCGCGAAGGTGAGTATTTTGCTCTCGAGAAAGCAGTATAACATCATACTTATCGTTGTAGTGACCTGCGAAAGCGTCATATAAGGAAATATCACCTGCAGGAGACCAGTCCACCGACCATTAAAGTGACGGAGAACGCGAAGCCTCTAGTTACTCCCAAGCCACTTTCAACGCCAAACGGTAGCATATCATGGCTTTTCAAATTACCCTTGTTCATATCCGCCTACTTTCAAAAATTCCAAACAATATTCCCAATCATCCATCAACCGACCTTTGACACAGCCTCAACCCAAGAGCCGTTGTTGCAGGCAGTCGCTTGCATCGGTGCAGTCTACCATTCCGCTGGCGAGCACCATGAGATTAGTGTTGCGCTCATGCAGAGCGGCCTCCAGTCATTGGATTTATACGTCGAAAAGAACGGATGTGCAGGGTTTCGTGAAATCTGGGTAGTCCAAGCGTATGTGCTCTTTGCGTACTTCGCCCTCCACAGTTGCGATGATACGCTCTTTGCGACAGCGCTCAGCATCCACCGTAAGCTCGTTGATGCTGCAA
The DNA here is from genome assembly GCF_047715825.1 of Aspergillus stella-maris. Taxonomy (NCBI): domain Eukaryota; kingdom Fungi; phylum Ascomycota; class Eurotiomycetes; order Eurotiales; family Aspergillaceae; genus Aspergillus; species Aspergillus stella-maris. Next base: position 148,168 of record NW_027396862.1, on the reverse strand, counting down.
GACAATATCAGCTACTTCAGGACAATACCATGTTGGGCCAACCGGACCTAGAATCTTTAGTTGTTGGTGTATCGGTGGAACAAGACTGGCGTCTGGCCATCCGAAGCGAGGCGCGGAAACGGTACGCTGCCCCCAAGTCGTGAAGGAGACACCTGCTGATTGTGAAAGTGCAATGTACTCGTTATACTATCTCGACGCCCAGATGTCTGTCTGCTGCAATCTCCGACCACTTCTCAACGCACTCGAACTCAAATACGAGCTTCCCTGTGCTGACGATCTCTGGTCCGCACCAACTGCCACGGCCTGGCAGGTACTGATTCTCGCCCAAGACGACTCGCTGCTGAATGAAAGGGACGATGACGCTGCGAATGCTGATCCGCGACCGGCGGAAGGTGATTTGTATAGTAGCCTCATGTATCTGATGAGCCCGAGCGAGCCGGGAAAGCGGCTGGGTTTATTGTGGGCCTCACCTTTTGCGGCTCTCATGTTGGTCATGCAGATTCAGATGATGGTACGGGACCTCGTACTAGGCAGCACCTTTCTATATCACAATATTCGGGGCGCCGATGCGGACCGACATACACTTTCCATAATCTCCGAGCCGGGTCGTGCTCAGGTTATGCAGGCGCTGGACGCCCTGGCAGAGCTGATGCCGTCTCAAGCCGCACAGCAAAGTTCAATAGCAACAACTAGCAGTTATCCGGTGGATCCGCGGATTTGGAATCATGTTTGGGTAGCCTGGCACTACACCGCGCTGAGCCTAACACACCAAGATGGTCTGTTGACCAACGGGATCGTCGAGTATAGTCTACCCACGGCTATCTCCACAGCCTGGGAGCTAGGGAAGCCTCGCGCAAAGCCACTACGAGACGTATATGAAGATCGCGATCTCATCCGAGTGACTGCGAGTTTAGAGAATATTCTCCGCCTGTTGACACGGTCGGGCTTGAGTGGTAATGCGGATAGGGATGCTGGCGCCGAAGACCCGTTCACGACGATGCTAGGCTTTAAAGCGTGCTTGATTGGCTGGCGCACAGTGAGGCTTCTAGCACTAACCCTGGGATGTCAAGAAAATGTTGGATCTTCTGGGAGTGTTTATGCGCTTTCGGCAAAGGTCTTGATGCACAAGATCCTCGAATCAGCATCACTGGGTGGTCATGGTGGCCAATACCGACGGGGAAGCGTAGGGTCTGGGGATACCCCTCATAGTATCTCGAGCTTTGCAATCCTGAACGACTCCGAGAGCCAGTACCTCGAGCGAGTGGAAAGGGTTCTTAGTGGGAGGAATACGTGGCCGGCGGCAGCGTGGATTGGGGCAGTCTTCACCGAGACAAAGACGTATGGTGGTGGCAGTGGTCAGGTTTAGACAAATGGTAATGGTTTCTCTAGGCTCAGCGTAATTAAATGTTTCGGAGGGTTAATAACTAGTCTTGTTCCCGGTTCCAAATTTTGTGGTGTTTAGGTGGTTGTCGATGAGCCCTCCATTGGAGTTCGGCACGACCAACAATGCAAGGGGGAGCTACAACCCTCACCACGCATTCCAGGGAAGGCCCGTATGTAGAAAGTTGCAACCCACAAATCTCAATCTGGAAAGAGCGACCCTGGCCCAGGACATGGTGCAACGGAAAAGGAACGAGGTTATACATTGATATATTGAGCACGTTTTGCTGCAGACCTGAAAGAACTGGGAAAGACATCCGCCGACTTGGTTAAAGGCGGGAATGTTAAAGATCGCTTGCCAAGAATAAATGTAAGGGCAAGATAGATTGTGGTTCTGATATTTTTTCTTCAACAATCGTGCCATGGTTAGGGTTCTCTCCGCTACAACCCATCGTAATCAGGGTACGTCCCACTAGCAACCTCCTTGATAACATTAGACCCCAAGATACTATCAAAAATCCCATCCTTGTCATTGCGGATGCGCATATAGTACTCATGCACAATAGGGTGCTTCTTAGCCCAAGATTTAGTGAAGACCTGCAAAGAAAACAGTTAGCACGGACGGAATTCACCAACGAATTACTGCCATTCTCTATGGCTGAAAGGAGAAAGGAAAAGTGAGAACATACATATTGATACCCCCTGGCCAATCCCGAAACAACAAACAAATCCGCAAGGGTTAAAGTCCCACCAACAAGGAACTCCTTCCCCTTAATCTCCTTCTCAATCGCGCGGACAGTGAGTTCACAACCTTCTTCGAGCTTAGCCAGGATCTCAGGGCTAGATGGTGCTTTGCCGATAATAGGTTGGATCCAGGCCATGATTGGTGGGAGGAGCTCGTAGTTTGTGAATGACGCCCATCTCAGCACGGTCGTTTCTTCGCGCAGGTTTGAGCCGTGCAGGGTTGATTTGGGGTCTTGATGGGAGACTGCCGCACATCAATTATTAGCAAGGGTCTCAGCGACGAGGGGGGCCCTGTAGATGTGGCGCATACGAAACCAGGCAACGGCATTACTCTCATAAACGCAGAATCCGTCTGTCGTCTCGAATGCGGGGACTTTGCCAGTGTGGAACTTGGAAAAGTATTCCTCGCCGACTCCGCCTTTCTCGGGGTACACCTTTATCGGGAAGGCATTCACGATCTCGACGTCTAGGTTTAGGTACTTGGCGACGAAGAGGACCATTGTGGACCGTGGGGCCTTGGGGTATGTGTATAGTTTGCCGAGGGACATGGTGATGGTTGGTCGAGGTATTGTTGTACGCTATTGTGGGGATATTCTCAAGATGTTTCTCATACAATCGTCATTACAGACAGGAGGCAATAGGTCTATTGTTATACTCTACAACATCTGAAATTCTCGTGAGGAGCTCCATAACTCCAAGTCCCCCACGCAGCCCAGATCATTTTACGCGGGCGGTGCTGGAGGGCCGGGAGGAGCTGAGGTCATACTAGAGAGAGGAGGAGCACGAGGATTAAGGAGGAATAAAAGAGGAGTGCACGATAACCCTGTAAAGACCACGAGATAGTGAACCAAGAGGACTCCACGCGGAGTTGATAAGATACTACTAGTGGAGCGCCTCCCAAGACCTCAAAATCTCCAACGGACATTTACCATGTCTTACTCCAACTATCGCCTACTAGTAGACCCCTCCATATTTGCTCGCCATGCCACCCACCTTGTCTGTTTCTTAAAAGTTCTTCAAAAATGCCGTTGATCATGGAAAACTCGTGAGTCTTCCTTATATACACTGTGCCCAATGCTGACAACCCAGGTACACCCTCGTAACCGGCGCAACAGGCCTAATAGGCGCACACGTCGTCGACAATCTCCTCGAAAAGGGCCACAAAGTCCGAATTGTCGCTCGGTCGCCCGAAAAGGCCGCAGCATTTCTTAAGGCCAGAGCAGAATATAAAGACAAACTCGACGTATTCTTCATCCAAGACCTCACGGATGATGGGGCGTTCGATGGTGCCGTTAAGGATGTTACGGGGGTTATCCATATTGCCAGTGTATGTTTTCATGGTACGGTTTGCATGCCTCAAAGGCCGCTAACTTGGATTACCTAGCCCCTGAATTACACCGTAACAAACAACGAACAAGCCCTCATAATCCCTGCAATCCAAGGCGTGCGATCCATCCTCCGCGCAAGCAAGAACACAGCCATCAAGCGCATAGTTCTAACGTCCTCATTCGGCGCTGTACTCGATATGTCCCGCCCAGAAGAAGAAGCATACACCTACTCCTCCACCGACTGGAACCCCATCACATACACCGAGGCCGCCTCACCAAGCGCAACAGCGCAAGACGCCTACCGCGGTTCCAAGACATTTGCAGAACAAGAAGCGTGGAAGTTCATGGAACAGGAAAAACCATCTTTTGATCTTGTTACGCTGTGTCCTTCTATGGTTTTTGGTCCCTTAGCCAGGGACCCGACTTCCGTGAGTGAACTGAACGAAAGTAACAAGAACCTATGGAAGATTATGAGCGGGTCAGCAGATGATGCACTCCCGCCCTGCCGATTCAATTTCTGGATTGATGTTCGTGATCTTGCGGAGGTGCATGTTTCTGCGCTTTTTAGTGAGAAGGTTGGTGGGAAGCGGTATTTGCCTATTTCGAGAGAGCCGTTTACGTATCAGGGTGCGTCGGAGGTTATTCAAATGCAATATCCAGACTTGGAAGGCAAGATTCCGAATAGCCAGCAGGCTGTTAAGACGCATGTGGGTGTGGACTTTGACGATATGGAGAGGGATTTTCCGGGTGTGGTTGCGAAGTATACGTCCTTTGAGAAGACTGTTAAGGATTTGGCGGGGCAGTTGAAGGGGTTTTTGTAGCTTCTGTATGTACTGCGGTGGTCTTTCTTTGAATCTCGCATTGTTGTGCATCGGGAATAGGGATGCAGGAAACGATAGAACGGCGCCAGCCATATCTAGATCTGCACGACACATACCGCGTCCGTGATCCAATTCCAGGTCCTATAGTCAGCTCTTGTTTGAGGAGTCGAAGGAAAACCTACCTAAAAACATACGATCGCGCATCGGCCTTGGCCATGGCACCTCAGGTCATTATCGACGGTCTTTCGTCTCTTTCTCTGAATTGTATTAAGCGGTGTCTACCGGTTTGTGGATGCCTATTTGTATACTGAAGATCGACAGTTCTGTGGGGCATCAGATCGAGTACATTGTCAGCACAGACGAATTGAACGTGACAATTCGAGCTTGCCAGATACCCGTCCAACTCGCTGGAGGTTCACTAAAGCAAGGGACAACAGGAAGGTCAAGCGACCCAGACAAAGGAGCTAGCGACCTCAAGGCAGAAGTTTATGGGAGCTTGGCTAAAGAGGAGAAGTTTGCTGGCGGCGACGAGGAGACGCACCGTGGTCCGGCCGTGAGGAGGAGGGTGATTTCAATGGAGGATCTTGGACGATTGTGTGGCAGGGACTGTGTACTCTGACTAGAAAATGCGAACTGGAATCTACTGTTTGTAATGGATTGAACGTACCTGGTCCGAGATACAACGATAAGCATGCCCTGCGCCTAGCCCACTTAGGGCTAACTCCGATGCTACTGCAGGGCTAATCCAACTAAACCTGACTATCGATTGGCGCACGATATCCGGAACCTCTTAGAATGAAGGGACCCGGGCGAGACCTGAGCGGCCTGTGGACCCTTGATCAGGTAAATTAAGTAGACTCATAATCGTCGGTCCAACGTCTCACATCACGCGCCATGTGGTCGTCGTAGGGAAGATGTAGGAGAATGTGGTGGCCTACACAAGCATTAGCCATCAACCGGACGCGATTATGCTCCCGACGAACTCGTTCACGCACGAGTCGGGCTTCGGCCGTTGAGAGAGGCCACGGAGTGGTCTCTTTCAGGACGAGATCCACCAGCTCCAGAGGCAGGCGAGTATTCAATTTCATGGCGTCGCGAGCCGCATCAACCCACCAGTCATGTTGCTGTGGCGGGACATTCCGCGTCGAGCAAATACGGTAGTGGGGATCGACTAAGCGAAGCTTGACAAGGGTCAAGCTTCCGGGCCGAGTGGCGTCCTCGAGGCGAAAGGGCTCGTGCTTGGATCGCATTGTATTCGGCCAACTGAGTAGGCGACCTGTTATCAGGGGGACAGAACCGAAGGTGTGCCGGGCGCGAGGCGGCGTCTCTTCGAATGTGCCCCAGTCGTCAACATCGAAGACGGTTGCTAGTGCCTCGGGAACCTTGCACTCGACCTCAGAGGCGTGGATCTTATCCTCGTGCTCGAAGGAGATGCGAGGCTGGGTAATGTTGTTGGTTTCCACCGAGTACAGGGCTGTAGCTGCAATACGATCATTACGGTGGCCTTCAGTGTGGAAGTGCGAGTCGCCAAGAGAAGTCGGGTTGTCTGGTGTAAGCTCAATACGGGAGATTTCAACGACGACCTGGAGTCCCTGTTTTTGGAATGTCTCCTCCAGGTGAACGGGGGTATAATCATGGTGCAAGGGATCTGGGAAATTCTCAACCCTCTGCGGATGTATTGCATTCCCTGTGAGCTGCCCCCGACGCCATTGCTGATAGTAAAATGAAATACCGGGCTCTGGGTGATCAAACCAGGCTAGTCGAGTTCTTTTGCGTCGTACACGCCGATTGATCCCCTTTGGCGCATCCCGAGTTTCTGGCGTTAGCTCGTCCAAGAGATTGTCTACGAGACGTGGCTTTGGTTTGGCCTGCTTCCATTTTGGCGGCTCAGGGCCGGTGATGTATTGAAGGGCGTCTAAACGCCTAGCATCCCACTCTTCATAGGTAGAGTAGAAGTCATCCCAGCGAGGGAAAGGGTTGATCCACTTGAATGGTACCGGTTTTTGGTAGTCGTGAATCTCGCAGCCATACGTAAGGATGCGTGGTGGGCGACGACCTCGTGTGTTGGCGTGAAACAAGACCTCATTCCATGAGGACACAGAAGAGGTCATGAGGCTCTCGAGTTGCCTGTACAAAGTCTGGTTATGGTCTGGGTGGAGATTGTTCACATACGACGTAATGCGAACGTCGCAGGCCTTGTCGTCGCTAGAGACAAACTCAACCTCGCAAGGAAGCCATTGGAATTGATTTGATTAGCAGCTTTCTGGGCCAAATCCTTTACGAGGAGACAACCATTCTGTTCGTCTGTTCAGTTTATGAACGGGGTGAAACGGAACCTCATCGGCGACTTGACCTTTCATTTCCCACAAGTTCACCAAGTTGACTCGTCCACCGCTGACCAGCACAGGAGTGCGATCGAAGATAAGGGGAAACAGAGAAGGATCCACCACTGGCGAGTCATGATCCTTCTGGCTCCCCAAGCTGGCAATCTGGCTTGAGAGGTCTTCCAGGGATATACCATCTCCCACCTGTGACGACTTGGATACATCCGCCTCACACACAGCCGAGGAACAATCAAACACCAGCACGCTACCCGTCTCCTGCCACTGCCTCGCCTTATCCGCTAATTCAGCATGGCACCATTCCCACACAGCCGAAGTAATAAGGAACCCTTCAGGACCCTCAGTGGCCTCTCGATACCACTCTACAAGCTGATCCTCGTCTAGAGCCAGGATCGCTATATCCCAACCGCGCCTTTCAGTGATAGATTGTATTAGTCGGAGCATGGCCATTTCCGTCTTCGTCACGCGGAGGGCATGCCGGTAGTCGACTAGGCCGTGCGGGAAACGGAACGCGGACGGGAGTTCGAAATTCAGAGGGATATTGTTGAATCCAGGGACGTGCAGTGGCCCGTCGCCCGCGTTGGTAAGTGTTGTCACGTTAGAGAGTGGTGAAGCAACCTCGTCTAGTAAAGGAAGTGGTAACCGATATCCATCTTAAATAAGTTCATTAGACTGTTGGAGTAAGTTGAGTCACACTCTAGCTAGGCAGGTAACGGCACTAACCTAGGTAGCAGCACAGCCGGTCTTACCTAGGTCTTCGCTAGCCAGTCACCACATTACTGCACATCGATAGAATAGGGAAGATACCATGGGTCCCATGCCAGTTTCCAGAACAAGCTGCCAGTAAGGTAGACTGCTCCTTCCACCATAACACTATACCCAGGCATGACGAACTCAACACCATTCTACATCACCCAACAACCTCCTCATGCTCCTCCCCATCCTTCTTCAAATCCTCATCGTCATCAACAACCGGCGTCCCCCTTAACTGCCCCTCAATCCGCTTAATACGCTTCTTCTCCTCGTGCGCGGCTGTATCGCCGAAGATAAGGTCCATATCTTCGAGAGTCTGCATTACAATCAAGAGATGTTAGTACTCTTCATTAATGCGGATGTTTGGGTATGTAGGACGCATACCTTCCCCCTGGTCTCGGGAATAAAGAAGAATGTGAATGCGAGCGCAAGCAGGCAAAATGCCGCGAAGAATATGTATGTGCCCCAGGAGATGGAGTCGAGCATGTCGGGGGTGACGAGGCCGATTATACTAGTGAACACAATCAGTGGTTAGTGTGTGCTTGATTGGTAGGTGTGGTAAGACGACGTGGATTGAACTTACAAGTTACACATCCACGTAGCAGACGTTGTAATCGAAATCGCCTTGGACCGAATAGAGAGATTAAATATCTCAGACGGGAGGACCCAGCCAATTGGTGCTATGCACAGTCAGTACCATCCGTCCATATTCACGGAAAAGGTATGGCAACACTTACCAAAACTATAAGAAAAATTCACATCATAAATATAAATAAACGCTATCCCCGCCCACCCTGCAGCCTTATGATTTACAATCCCACTTCCATAAGCCCCCAGAATCCCGCCAACAATAACAAGCGAGATACATGTCCCCGTAGCGCCCGCCATAAGGAGAACTCGCCGACCAACTTTGTCAATGAAGAATAGAGCGGGAAGGGTACTTAGGCAGTTTATTATTCCGTAGACGCCTGTTGCGAGGAGGGAGGTTGTGTTTCCGTCTAGGCCAAGCTGGGCGAAGACTGTGGGGGCGTAGTAGATTATTGCTGCAAACTATTAGTTAAATAGGGCTCTATGGGGGAGATGGAGAGAAGAGCAGGTGGGGCGCACCGTTGCATCCCATAAACTGCTGGAAGAACATAACGCAGCATCCAATTGCCAATCTCTTGAAGCGAGCCCATGTAGTAAGGAAAGACATATACTGTGCAGCATGCAGCCTGAAGCCAGACAGATTCGGGAACTTCTCCCTGGCAAAGCTATTCTCAAGCATAATGCTTGCCCGAATCTCAAGATACTCGTTCTGCAGGGGGAGACTGTCTCTTACTTGTCTTCGTAGTCTGGACAATGCAGATAGCGCCTCGTCGTCGCGCTCCTTCATCAGTAGCCATCTAGGCGAGTCTGGGAAGAAGAGCATGCCAATGCCGAGTATCACGGCCGGTAGAATTTGGATTGCGAGCGGAAGGCGCCAGGATGCTTCAGATTGAGCTGTGCATCCATCGATGGGGACATCGTTGTAAGGGTCGAAGGTGGGTGTGTCGGCTGTTCCACCTGTATAGGGTGTGTTCGGAGCGCAGCGAGTACCGCCGATGTAATTCGTGCCGTAATCGATCCAGTAACTTATCAGGATACCGAGGGTGACAGACACTGAATCCGTCAGCTAACTTTCGATTGTGGTAGATGTACAAACGAACACTGCTGAACAACAACAAGCCCGCCCCGAATCTCCGGAATAGACACCTCGGAAATATACAAGGGAACAACCATAGTCAGCATTCCAACAGCCAACCCCGCGATCGCTCTACCAGCAAAGATCATAGGGACATTCATTCCAGCGGCCTGGATAGCGGAGCCAACCACGAAGACAATAACGGCCACGTTCATCGATACTTTACGGCCGAGTCGATCGGCAATGGGTCCGTTGATGAGGGATCCGAACCATGCAGCTATATAACGGTTAGCCCTAATCCGAGGTTCTGAAGATTGGTAGTACTCACCCAGCAAGAGCGTCGAAACAAACCACCCCTTGAACCCGCTATCCGAGAAGATACGAGGGAATCGAGCAGCGAAGGACTCCATTGTAATCACACCGCTGATAACACCCTGATCATAACCGAAGAGTAGACCACCGAGGGTAGAGAATGAAGCGACGGCACATAAGTATGGGTTTTGAAAGACCAAGGCAAAGCCACCCTTTGGCGGGCTATCCGTTGTGGAAGCCATGACTGCAGGATACAAAATATGCCGATCCCTGCTGTATATGGTCTTCAACCGCAGCAGCTGAAGAATGGGCAGGGTAGAGTCGTCAGAGCAGACTACCCCAGGTTATATATCAAATGCAGGCCTCCGAGACAGCGGGTGACGGCAAGAAGCTTAAATGAACCACTGACTCGACAGACGGGACGGACGAGAGTAGCCCGCGTGATGAAGGAAGAAAGCAGGGTAGAACAGGATTATAAGTAATATCGGCGCAGTGTAACCCGACCTACATTCGGACAAGTTCCGATGTTGCGTGTCGATCCCCCATGCTCCTCCCCGTGCCCCCGCACCTCCGCATTCCGGCGTTGACTTTACCCCGTAGGTATGTCGTGAAAAAATCATGGCGAAGTGAGGTGAATATGATGAATATAGTTACCTCAATATACAATATCGTCTGTAAATTAGCAAGATAAACAAATTCTATAGCAACTATATACAGACTTATGTACAACTCTTTGGAGGAAAATATACAAGAACTCGCTAAGCGCATAACGGCAAGCCGATGTACCCCCCGGCCGGAAAATGCCTCATACACTCTCCGTGCCAAGCGTCTTCCCCGACGCCTCACTCGCCAATACATTCTTCACGTCGGGTGCAACATGAATCTGCCAATCCTTCGTCCAGTCGCGCGGCCCATACGCCTTGGTCCATGGAACCAGCACTGACTCGCGATAGGTAGGGTGGGTCAGGGTCTGAGCGAGTAATCCTGTTGGCTGGGAAGTCATAACATAGAAGATGAACTCCTGTATCCGACGGGCATACTGCGTGACGCCCTCGTGCGCGGCTATAGTCGCGCCAGTCGCCCAGCCGAGCAGCAGGGGTTGAATAACAGGTGCATCGGTGCAGCTGGGATGACTCGTTCCCAGACTGGTCATGAACCACGCTGCGCCGGTTCGTTCCAGACATTTCTGCGCGAGGTCCTTGACGACGTCGAAGTGCGGCCGGCCCATGAAGAGACTGATCTTGCGGCTCCAGCTATGCGAGTGGATGATGAGGAGTGGGATCGATATATCATCGTTCAACGGCCCACTTGACTTGCCGGGATCAAGTACGACACATCCGGCAATCGGCATCGGTGGACTTGGAGCACCAAGACAAGCGCGCAACGCACCCGTCGCACCGTAAGAATGGCCAGCCAATATAACCCGATTCATATCCAACCACCCCCACCATCTAGCAAGATGCGTTCCCTCCCCCCTTGCATTCCGTCGAAAAACACTATCTCCCTGCCCATTATCCAATTTCCGCAACACCTCAATCGTCTCTTCAATCTCCGCCTGCCTGAAACAAAGCTGCGCCTGCTGCAGACTCGGCTTATCAAGCGGCGGATCATGGTCCAAATGCTGCGTCGAAAAGTGCAGAACACTCGGTAAACTGCGGACTCCAGCGCCCGGCCGCCGATCGCCACCGTAGACTGTCCCTCGACGCCCAACGCCTCGCTTCACTGTACTCCCTGGTCCACTCCCATCGCGATGCTCAATCGCAGCAACAACATACCCCCTCGACGCAAGTTCACCACAAAGCTGTGTATAGTCCGTCCTTGACGCAGCCATCCCATGACTAAACACGATAACCGGATACCGCGGCAAGGAGGCCTCATTGTTCGCTGGATTCGTCTCGATATTATCGCCCAGTTGTTCAGTACTCCCCGGCTTGATCCGTACAGTATTTTTTCCAGGTTCCCTTAAGTCCTCTGAAATCCTCGGATCCCGTAACGGGATATCCACATCCGCAGGAATGAACAGACTCCCGACAAGCGCCCAAAGCAAGAATGCAAAGACATGGTCGAAAACCCAATTCGAGACATTCGCGAGCCGCGCGAACCCCTCGCCTCGTAATCTCGCAGGTTCAATAAGCCATCTGTGTCGCTCTTTTGTTGACTCTGCGTGCGGATCGGCGGGATAGTAGAGGGTGAAGAGGACGGTGTCGAGTTGGAACGCGGGTTCGCCGCAGCTGCGGTGCGTCGCTGTGTTGACTAGGCGGCCATCGCATGGCGCTTCTATGTCGACGGCGCCGACCCGGTATGGGCCTGTGTAGGATGGAAGCTCGTGGGAGAGGAACCCCATTGCGGGTTGTGGTGCTGACGGAAGAAAGGGACATTGAAGCTTTTTTGGCGGAAGATAAGCATGATGTCATGCACGTATCGGATGCTTCCGTGGTCACGTGTGTTTCGGATGTCCGTCGTGGTACCACTGTATAGAACGGGAGTAAGTTATTCGGTTTTATTGGCACAAGCTGCATGTGAATTATCAAAGGGGACTTTATGTTCTTCTCCTTCCTTTAGTTTTGAAGCCTAGGTTTCTGCAACTATATTACTAAGATACATTGGAGTCTCCGTTATATATAATCCCACAAGGAAGATCGTCCAGGCCGGTTTGGAACGAACCTCCCACCAACTTCTAAAAAAAACAAGGGTAATCTCGGGAAAGTCTTGTGCATCAATGATGAGGAACTCATTTACACAAGCAACAGGTTAACACAAGAAACAGGATAATGTACGTTGGCCTAAAAGCTGACTACTTTGGGCTGCCTTTATACAACACGATACGAGATACTGTACAAGGGTTGTGATTCACAAAGCCATTATCATTTTTCTCAAAACAAATGGCCCCTATACTTAAGCATTATACGGAAATCTCGCAGAACTATTCCAACATGCCTCCTCAACATAATCACCAGTAACATTCTTGACAGGAACACCGAGTCCAAACTCCAAAATCGCACCCCCATCAGTACCATTAGGGTTGAAAAGCGGCCAGTTCGTAACAGAGCTAACACTTGCCGGGTCCTTAAGGAACGAAAGAATAGCATCTTGCATTGTTTCAGAGGTGTCAATCTCAAGCTGGGAAACGGGGCCTGCGTCCTTCCTATATGTACCGAAGATCATGAGCAGGTCGCTCCAGTGGAATGCGCCTAGCCAGGGGACGGGGCTGATGTTTGTGAAGTTGCCTGCAAAGAATGCATTAGTCTACTGAGGAACAGGTAGAGGAACAAGGAATACTTACCTCCGTAGAAGTAGCGGTACGTATCGAGACCCGCGTTGTACCGCAGCACACTCTCCTTGTAGTTCGTACATGTCCAAGCCAGAGAATCCGCAACCGATTCAGTTAAGTTGCCCTCAGTAGGTAATTCAGTGGCAGTGTTTGAGCGGATCGCTGGGCCTTTGGCGACTTGGCCGGTTACGTAGCGCTCAGTTTCATTCGAGAAGATGTATTTCTCATCGGCTATCACAGCAGTCAGTTATCGTTCTCAAGAAAGTTGCAGCGAATTCAGGTACATACGAATATACAAATTAAACGCAATAGACGGCGTCTTGTTCCAATTGTTCACGGTTTCTTCAATCTGTACGAACGAGACCCGCTGCATGCAATTGAACTCGGCTCTAGAGTCGTTGCCGTAGTTGCACCCCAGAGCCTTTGCGAGGTAATCGAAGTTCGTGTACGGATCAGGTGTCTCTGTCAGATCGACGCGGACATTTGGAGGCTGCGACAAGATGCCGAATTTGTTGACTAGGGGATTCTCGGGCCAGGCGAGGGTGTACATATGCGTCAACGCGGAACCTTGAGATTGGCCCCATAGCTATTTGAAGTGCAATATTAGTATCGGCCCAGCTCCCCAAGCTCAAATACCTGGCGATGAGCCTACCATGATATTATCGCGATCTCCTCCAAAATTCTCAATGTTCTTGTGCACCCACTCAACGGCTGCACGTACGTCAAGCAGAGTAAGCGAATTTGTTTTCAAGGCCCGAGACATGGGGTCTAGCATTCTAATCAGCGATAAATTCCTTATTGACTTTGACCAATGACCCACTTCCGAAGATATTGGCCCGATAGTTTATCGTAACCACGATATGCTCCTGTGACCGCGAAACCCAGTCACTGGGCAGTTGTGATGGAATATTGACACCTCCAGTGATACCACCGCCACCAGTGACGAACAAGGCGACTGGTAGCTTAGAGTGCTCGTTTGCATCTGCTGGTGTCCAGATGGCGAGAGAAAGACAATCCTCTGCCGAGCCCCAAGCGACGGCGGCAGCATTGAGAGGCTCGCCGATGTTGATGGTAGGGTTTGGAGGCTGGTATTGGTTCCATATACTGTCGGATCCAGCGACGAATTGGGGACACGCTGGTTCATGTTAGGAAAAGTGTTCAAGTATGGACGTTTGGTTGGAACTTACAGGGTCCGAAAAATGTCGAGTCTATCTTTTCGTCTGATTTCTGAGGATAGACCGGGGGCATCCAGCGGAGCTTCCCAACCGGGGGCTGTGCGAGCATTCAAAGTTAACTTCAATTTAGTCTACGCCAATCAAGGGTTGTGGTGTGAAGATACCTCTGCAAATGGAACGCGCAAGAACTGGCGAACATTAGGATAAGTATCATTGAGTAACCCAACGAACGTGCCTGTCTCTGTGGTCACAGTGAGATTGCCCCAATCTGACAGCGTCCGGGGAACTTGCCAGGAGAGATCGGCAAAGTAAGGATCGAACTGGGCGCCAACGGCCGACACTGCCAGTTGCAGGGCAAGCAGCCCGGAAAGGATTGACTTGTGCATGCTTATATCCTCCCTAAGACAACTCCGAGGGCGTAATTCCTGGTGTGCAGATAGGAAAGGTACTTCCCTGGCTGGTGGACTACGGAGCTGGGGTAGGGGTTGAGTTACTACTTTAGCTACCCCAGCTCCGGCTTTTCCGTGCTGAAAACATCGTCATCTCCTTTCTTTATACGGGGTCGTGGGGAAAGGGACCCACGCCAAACCGTTAGATACAAGGCTAATTACCGGGAAATTAGTTGGAGTCATTTCACCGAATCCAGCCTCTGTAGCCACCCAATCCAGTACCAGCCACTGCCACCTCCAAGCGAGAAGAGTGCGGAGATAAAGACAGTAGGTCTTAACTGCTTCAGTAGCTGAAGCCGAATTTAATCAGAAAGTTCGGTTTTAAGGTCTTAAACGGGAGGGAAGTGGGTTATCCACTGTTATTCATGATTAGAGGTTACTAGGACCGAGATCGGCGTATGAGGATAACCCTGGCTTGTTAGTTGTTACAGGTTTCTCACGTTGGAGAGTCCGCGTCACTGGCCAAGCCACAGATGTCAGTTAGCTTCTTTGACGGTCCGATTAATGTGACGTTTTACATCTCGGTTTGATGCTCGGACACCGACTATTTGAGCCGTATGGCCAGCTGGAGCTCGAGTAGATACATCCCCCTCACAAGGCCTCTGTATCAATCCTCTTTGAATCGATATTGCCAGCATTAAAGTTATCAGCAGTCTTGTAGCCTAAGTTCGCACAGCAACATATGTGGGTCTAGTAAATGACACTCGGATATTCCGATGTCCAACGTCTCGGACATTTTCCGTATGCAAAAGCACTAGCTAAGCTTTTCCGACCCACTGGATGCAAGAGACCCTGTGTGAGATATGCGTCCTGACGTCGCCTGCAGCAACTACTCACTTCATGGCTCAGACCCAACAATGCAGTTTGCGGTCTTTGGTCCTCTTTGATCTCGATTCGCCTTTGAGTTCCTGTCTGCCGGACCCCTAACAACTGGCGGAACGTCGTCAAGGAATCGGTGGATCTTCTTCCTGCATACACCGAAGCAAGCTCGCCCGAAGACTGTCTCTGTCCGTTCGGGACTCGAGTCCACGCCACTCGGTGCTCTAAGGTCCGTGTGTTTATATTCACCGATGGTGGTGCAAAGGTTTCTGATGCCCCCTCAGCTACTTAGCACCTACCGTTTTACCGCTTGAATGTTATTGCCCATTGACATGACTGTGGCTTACAGAATATCACCTCCAGCGTCTTGAACCTGAAGCACGCTGTGAACCTTACCACTCCAGGAGCGCAAAAAAAAGGGTCTATACCCGGTAGGTACTACCATCACATATGGAGCTAATATAACCAATTAACCCATGGTCAAACGATTTAAGCAATATATCAACTATATCTTCTGGGCCCTTCATCTGGTATAGAGCATATCTTATCTTGATCCGAGCGACATCCGAACGAAGCTGACGTATACATATCTCCGCAGCGTCCCCACAACCCGTACATCAATCTGACTTGTTTAAGCATGGTGCCCCTTTCTTGGCGTCGCCTCCGTTTCAGGTACCGGGGGCTTACGTATACTACTACAGTATCATTGCAGACGCTGTTTAGATCCCGAAATGGAAAAAACCGCCGAGTACCCTTGTCACATGAGGGAGTATAGAGCAGACAATATGCTCTTATAGGCGACTATAGTGCCTTATTTCAAAGGGATGTAGAAAGTAAATATATCTGTCAAGCTTCATCTTCCTCTACTGGCCATCATGCGCTTCTCGACCCTTACTCTCGTCGCCACTCTGAGCACGCTCACGCCCGTCCAGGCCACGCTTACCAATAGTACCGACTGCGCCGACATCCATTTCATGCTAGCGCGCGGAACGACAGAGTCATACCCCGGAACGCCATATTCACTGGCTGAACTCGTTGCCGCAAACACCTCGCTTAGTTCGAATTATGAGAACATCATTTATCCCGCCGTTGATGAGACATCATCGGACAGTTACTTTGCCGGAAGAGTGGCTGTCGGTAAACAGGTTACTGCATATGTCGATTCTTGTCCCGATAGCAAGATTATTGTCTTGTCGTACTCCCAGGGTGCGATGATTGTGGGCGATGCGCTTGCTGGTGGTGGTGGGAATGTTACCCTGGGAAATGCCACGGAGCCGGGTATTAGTGAGAGGGTTGGGCGGAGTAGTAAGTCAAATGCCAAAACTTACAGACCAGAGAATATCCTTCGAACTGAATCGCTTCTGCCTAGTCATTGCGAACGTCTACTTCGGTAACCCGCGCCATGTCCCCGGGGAACCTTACGACTTTGGTACTACTGGTGCCGGAAAGGTCACTGGGGTAAGCTAAGCCATACTTTCTATGCGACGCGATATAGGCTAACATATCTACTTAGAAATACCCCCGTCTACCATACCAGATAGCGAATCTTGACGTCTACCGCGATGTCAGCGCTGACTGGTGCAACGTCGGGGACGGAGTCTGTTCGCCATCCGAAGGTGCCGATTCTCTTTCGTTGCATATGGCATATGCCAAGGACTACGATGATGTCGCGGCTGGATGGGTTCTGGAAAAGATCAATGGCTTTTAAAGCGGCGCAGGGCAGCGTATTGGGAAATGTTAGGTGGATGAAGACTCAGCCTGCTTTTCCTCGCTCTCTCATCGTCGAACACCCACTGTGAAAGTTTACTGCGGTATTGTGTTGAGAACTCACTAAGTCTTCTCTACATATTCCTTCTCCAGATCACAGGATATCATTAGTAAAGTGTTATACAATATGTGACGTCTGCATATAGTCAGAATAGAATCAACGATGCGCGACTAAAAGCAAGGTCTATCAACATGCAAACCACGGTACACTCAACGGTCATGCCCATCTATCCACAGGAACCTCTTGAATAATCGATCCATAGCGCCGGAAACATTACGCGGGAATACCCCAATGGCAGATGAACCTCAAACTCAGGCCAAGTCGAGGTATGGTAGCTTCAGCCACGAAAGGATCGAGATCGATGGCATGCAACGGTCTATGATGCTACGATTATCTTAGTATTTTTTTTGGGTATAAAGAGTCTCAGTCATGCCCCTGGTCTGTAAGACTACTCCGTCTAACAATCAATGCGTTGACAGCAACATCTCCACTACACAATCAGACCTTTACCGACGAATCCCAGCCCGCTAAGAGTCTTTAATGATGGTGGGTATTCCTCGTTCGAGTTGCTCCAGACAGTCCGAATACTTGAGAAGACATCTAACGATGATTTTAGGACAAGAAAGCACAGCTCATGCGTCATCTCGTACGTCCACTCCCATCACCTTCATTCCTCCCTGTCCACATCTAGCTCTTGCAAAGCAGCAAAATTCCAGTTAGGCATCGCTAACATCACTCAAATAATCACAGGACGCCGACTCCGATGAAATGACCTCCAAAGACGAAGTGATGCGCGTCTTCAAGCAGCACGGTATCTCCGACCAAGATGCCAAGAAGGCCTTCGAGAAGGTCGATATCGATAATGATGATGAGATGCCGCGGTCCGGTACGTACATGTATTTCTCTTCGGTTTGTAATCGAAGATGGTTGACGAAAGTTTGTTTATGGAAGTGGTCAACAAGGTCGTTGATGCTTTGGGAATGAATATGAGGTAGGGTTTTCAGAGAAGCTTCAAGCGGGCGTATCATCGTTGGGCTCCGTTCCCAAAGGGTCTCAAGCCCGTTTTGCTATAGTTTTAGGATGCAACCGAAATATCACTGCTCTAATTCCTGAGTTCCCCTTGTAATTGCGTTTGTCTGTCTTTTGTATAGAAGCCGAGGTGTGTTTCGATTCAATCGAGAATCCCCCATAGCCTGGTCTTCACAGCTAGTGAAGGTATGTACTTTGCGGCTGGGCAAAGACTGCACATCAGTCGAGAAGTTCTCCTGCCCAGACCAGTAATACGTACCATAAAATATCGGGTTCACGGCCACTACTAAGGCTCCGTCCACAAGGTCCGAAGAGAGGCAAATTGAGGCGATCGCATAGGCATGATGGCGTATCCGCCCTAGTGACTCACTGTCCTCTGATGGTGGCACCGGAGTTGGGCCTGATACTTCTAGTAGGCATTGGTAGGCTATGATTTTGGCCATGTGGTAGTAGAGGCAACCGGCGGCTGTCTCGGTCTGTTAGCGATGATATTCATCAAACCTCCAATTCTTCCACAATTCAAGGCGGGCCATACCTGCTGAAGGAGCGCAGAACCACACACTAGATAAGTCTTCCTCTTTGGAGGTCTTATGATTTAGATAGGCGCCCCGGACATGAGACGGGAGAGCTGTCCATAACAAATCAATCTCGGAAACCAGACTTTCCAAGGCTGTTCTCTTTGCACTGGACGACTCATTACTTAGGCCTGTTTCCGAGAATCTCACATCGACAACCCTTGCGAGAAGCCAGAGCATCCTCTTGCCAAAATGGTCCTCCACAGGGTCTGACTCATTGGAAGAAGGAATTGGCCATTGGTCAGGAGGCGTCAAAGTCGGCCGCTCATTCCCCAACGCTAAGGCAACATCTTGTCGAGCATAGATCCAGAAGCTAGCATGGTCAAGAGGTGTGCTTTTATGTCTGATATCGTGAGTTTGTATAAGAGTATTAGCACCGTACAAGTGCCGTTGGTAATCAATGCCCGGTTGTTCGAGCAACTCATAGCTCCCTAAAAGGATGGTAGCGGCTAACAGAAGATCGCGCTGAGTGTCCTGGTTGCTAAGCTCCCTAATTAGTAGGCGTAGACTCTCGCCGTAGAATCGTGAAGCGATAGGCTCCCAAACAAACTTGGCTTGGCTAAGGCTCATTTGCCTTGCCGAGAGCGCGCATATAGCGTGCATGAGGAGCGGGAAATCCATCGAGTACTTTACTACCTCATTCTGGTACGTTTGAGAGCGGTCAAAAATGTCCATCCAGATCCCAATCCCCTTTTGATAGATCTTCAAAAGGCCGACGGTCTCCGCTGTCAAAATATCGCTCGGTGTCGAATGAGGATGCACGGTAATCACGCTGGATGGCTGATTCTCACTGAGTACCTGTTAGAAGGCCTCATATGTTGATTCGGGGATAAGGATGTCTTGTAATCCTTGTGGGTGTGGTTCTGTGATCCCCCCCCTACTGGAGCGTTGTGGACTGACCCTTTGTCGACAGTTGCATTGGTAGATTGATTTGACCATACTTCTGCTACGATGAAGTTCGGACGCTTGCAATCGAGATTTCTTCGACTACAGTAGCCACAGGGTCCTTTTTCATCGCATTTGATTCGGCGTTTGCGGCAGTTTTGACTGTAAATACCTAGTCAGCAAGAGGAGAGTCGTTATCTCGGAGATCCCTTGAATCGAGGTCTCACCATCCTAAACACCGTGGGATGTCAGCGCCAAGTTTGGTATAAAATCTAGACAGATAGCGGGGGTGGGGTCTAACCTGTTCTACGCGGCTTCAGCGTCCGAGAGGCGGACCTAGTAGCCGGCATGTTCGGATTTTAGAAATGGGAGGTGATGTGAATTTGGTCGCATGCGAACGATTATTAAAGCGGTCATTAGGTGCGAACAGGTGGAGTAGCGGGGAAGGTGAAAAGATTCTGGTAAGTCGGACCAATTCCGATGGACGGGAAAGCGCTTTCACGTAGGTATCTCCTCCTGGCCTCTTAATGTACGCGGAAGGCGCAACCACAGGCTGTGCTCCCGTGTAAAGACTCGCTTGTCCCAATTCAAACTTGCAGTCGACTGCCCCAAGGCCCCGAGTATTGCCCTATCCTCACCAGAGATATCAGGCCATGCGCGTCCAGGCGCTGGGGAAGATAAATGATTCATCCTTTGGCGGTTGGGGAGAGGGGAAGCTCTCTCTGTGACTAGAAGCAAGTAAGTCCTCTGACCCGGTAGTACAGAGTCAAGCACAGCGCTTGGTATCCTGAAGACGGGATAGGGCCTGCATAAACCCTAGTCTGACCTGCTGCCGGTGGGCGGTTAGCTATCCGCAATGGGAAAGCCAAGCGACGCGCCCGCGCCCAGCATGATCAAGGTATACCCCAAACCCCATGCACACCGTGATGATATGGACATCTTCAGCTTCAATACCCCTCCACAGAACATCAAGTACGCGGTCTTGAAGACTTCGCTCCCGTCATGCTCTTCGCATTCCCAAAGTGGTAAGGGACGCGCTGCGTCTCAAACCAATATTCTAACCGCTATCTTCTAGAGGCATCGGCCATTGAGAGGCATGTTTCAAACAGCAAAGATTACACGTGATGGATAAATACAATAAAAGGTGATAGTGGCGGCCGATCAATGATGGGCACTGTGGCGGAGGGAAACTCGAAAAACAATATATTTACCCCCTTGATATGCTTTCCACTTCCCGCGATGTCTCTATAGCCAGGAATTCTCAAGGCACATTTGTTCACCACCATTTACTGAACCCCTAGCTTTGACTTTCCCTATTCCCTGACAAGATACGAAATACATGATCATGACACTGTGGCTAATCCTAGCAGCCGCAACCACCTGGCTCTGCATAACCCCATTCGCAATCTACCTCTACGACACCAAACGCCTCCGCCAATACCCCAACCAGAACTTTCTCTCCGGTCTAACGAGCCTTGCGTACGTTTACGAGCGACGAAGATCCTTCCGTACAAAAGACCTCCTAGCACAGCACAAGAAATACCCCATCCTGCGAACCGCACCCAACGCTCTGTCCTTCGGTATTGTAGAAGCCATCAAAGATATATACAAGCACGGCTCCCCATGCCTCAGAAGCGACGAGTACGGTTTGATCCAGGGCCCCCGACCCCATGTCCTCAACGTCATTGACAGGGACGACCACACGCGGAAGCGTCGCATGCTATCAAATGCCTTTGCGACGAAGAACCTAGAGACATGGGAGTTTAAGATAGCCGACAAACTTAGGAGGTTGCTTGTTCAGTTTGATTGGCGTTGCACCGATCCTCCTTCTAAAGAGACTGAGACCCGGATGTCTCACGATGACTTCAATGTCGACTTCAGATTCTGGTCTAATCTGTTCACTTTGGATGCTATTGCCTATATTGCCTTGAGCGAGCGCCTTGGCTTCCTTGATGCAGGGTCTGACCTGATCGAAATCAAAAGAGATGAGAGTGACAAGGCAAAGAAGCTGAACATGATTCCGAGTCTGCTATGCGGGTCGCGAACAATCTCCTACTTCGTCAATGCTACAGACTGGTTCCACACCCTGAAGTTCCTCGCTAGGATAATCTCTCCCACTTTCCGTACGCATGGCGGTGACTTTCGCGATATAGTGAGAGACCTGGCGAGCAGACGAGTTGACAAGCAAAGAAGCGACAATGGTAATAAGCTGGATGACCTCTTGACATGCCTCATTGAGGATAAGAAGGGAAATCGCCGGGGCCTGGAATTTAACGAGATTGAGGCCGAGACAAATATTCTTAGTAAGACACCTATCATCATTACATATTGGGCAATTCACTAACGAATTGACACCCGTAGTGGATGCTGGATCAGATACGACGGCCATTGCATTGACAAATGTCCTCTACTACCTAATCAAGAACCCGAATACCCTAGCCAAACTCCGCAACGAAGTTGCCGCCGTTCTGACGGAAGGAGAAGAAATCGCCCCATACTCCAAAGTGAAAAGCCTACCCTACCTAAAAGCCTGCCTCGACGAGTCCCTGCGTCTCTCCCCCCCCGTCCCCCGAGGCCTTGAGCGAAAGACACCACCAGAGGGGTTGGAGATCATGGGCCACCGCATAGCAGGCAACGTGACCGTCTCAGTCCCCGCATACGTCGCGCACCGGAATCCGAGTCTATTTCCAGATCCAGAATCATACAATCCTGATCGATGGCTGTGTGCGTCGCCTGAGCAGAGTAGGGATATGAGGGCAGCATGGATTCCGTTCACGGCTGGGGCACGCGCTTGTCTGGGGAGGAATATCACTATAATGGAGCAACAGATATTAATTGCTACGCTGGTTTATCGGTATGAATTTAAGCTGCCAAGGGAGGATTGGGAATTGCAGTGGGAGGAGGCATTTAATCTGTGGCCGAGCCAGATGCCGTTGAAGATATGGAGGAGAGATGTTTCCAGGAAAGATGGCCTGTAAATTGGACGCACTTAGTGCACCAGCCGGTATTATGACACAGCTAGAGTCTTTTTTCTTGGTTATACCTTTACCTTTAACACCTTTTATCCCAATGGAACCCTCTTTTCTGATAATAGCTTTTGCTTGCACCGGATACAAACCGCACTTAACACCTCGGAGAACTCTATGCAGGTATTAACTACTCGTAACAATTTTAAAGGTGTATATGAATCTCTTTGTTACTGCAGATAATGGCTTCGTCTCCTATGCCGACTTGCAGATTGCGACGGCGAGGACATGGGTTTCGGGTAGCCGGGTGCGGGTTGCGGATTGCGGATTGAAGTCACCAATCCTAGACCTTGAAAATAGCTTGAACCTATTTGAGCTTGGAAGTGCGTTGTGGTAGAAGATTGATGGTGAAAGTAGGTAACACTACGGCACATAGCACGCCTTTGTCAATGTGGAAGTAGTGATGGAGCTCCCAAGTCCTCATAGCAACCCAGAGCATATGAGTCAAGACGGATAGCTACTGACCCAACTATTCCAATCGCCATTCTCCACCCACACCTGACAGCCGCACTTGCTCCTCACCAACTGCTGTGTCCAATGAGTTTTTTTTGGCTTGTAATGTGGCCCCTCGACGCCTCCTGCAAGTGGTCGCCAAGAGATATACACAGCAACGCAAGGGAGCTATCTTTCCAAGGACCAACCGTACTGCGCTCCGTCCGCCATACTGTCACCAGAATTAACAGACAGGAACCGGCTAACATGGCACCGGGAAAAGCGAGCCAGGCCCAGCGCACCCGGGTGTAAGTTTCAAGTCTCCATCGTATCCCTCGGTAGTGAACATCTGCGATAGGGGAAACGAGCGAGCTCCGGCGTATGGCATTGGTGAGAATGCGCGCGAAGTTATCGATATAATCATCCATATTCCCGATACTCGCCCATAGTCCGTTGGCGAAGCTGGGTGTGGGCCCTACCCTCGTCTGCTGAATCCCCAGCGGGAAGAAATCGTTTGCATACTTCTGGAAGTCAATCAGGGTATTGGCGCTTACAGCGTAGGTAAGCCCGTCCGGGACATTAAACTCTGCTGGTGATTTGGTGAAATTGAGCAGGGTTTGAGGGCCACGGCGCCCCTGGATTACGTCCTGTGTTATTGAACGCCGATCCACCTGCCTCCATTCACCGGTTGTATTTTGCCATAGGTTGGCATTTGCCACGGTGATGTTGTACGCCTGTATGCAAAACCATAAGGCGCATTCATGCGCAACGACCTTATCGGGCGTCAAGGGGTAGAATTGCTCCGTGTTGCTGGATTGACTAATCACTTCGAAATGCGAGAGGAAAAGATGTCCCGTATCCTGGTCCATTTGGATTGGTTTGTAACGTAAATTTGGTGAGCTACTGCTGACGGCAACTGCATTGAGTCTGTTCACTGCCTCGGGAGATCTATTGACTAGCGTTGCTCCGCTTGGTAGCGAGAAGTTGTAGGACCAACTTGGGTAGGCCGGATCCTGGGTAAAGATAACGTCGGACGAGACGTTTGCGCATGCACCACATACAGCCAGTGAGCTGACAATAGGCCAGGTGCAGTTCCCTAATATGCACGTCGGTTGCAGATCGGTGACATTATAGGTAAGCAAACCGGCGTGCCATGCCGCCTCCATAACCAGGCCAACATTCATTCCCACGGGGGATGAATGTATCTGCTCCCCAGTATAAATATCCGCTCGCGGGAAATGGGGCTGCAATGGATCTCGTCCAGGTTGTATTAGAGTACCACCCATCTCGAACGAAATGACTTGCTGCGCAAACGTATCAAACGCGAGGGCAAGTATAGTCAGAACAGCGGCAAAGGCAGCCAAATGCAACCGACGGAGTTGGGAGAGGTACCTGAGGCTTCCCCAGATACTGCGTGAAGCTTGATCGTAAAGCTCCAGCTCTATGAGGCGGTTGTTTCGATGGTCCACATATCTAATCCATTTTTCTTGGCTCAAGGAGGCTGAGACCAGGGCCAAGAGGGAGGCGCGTGTGATTGACGACAGAATGGCCACTAGCCCATTGAGCGTCAAAGCACCAAAAGGCCAAGCAGTGATTGGGACGCCCTCGTAGCGTTTCAACACCACCACAAGAACGGAGAAAGAGCTGAGTGCGAAGAAAGATGCCACTGTCTCCACCGATCATGGCAGTATGGACGCTGCAGCCTCGCGCGACGATATTATCGCTGGTCTTCGGTCTAGGCCCTCGGGACTCGGCGAAGTAGAACTATCGTCATTTCCACTACGGCTCGCTGGGAGGTGAAGATATTCCGGGTGTGCAGCCATAATAACAAGCAGGCGCTAGAATGGAGAGATAGCTACCATACTCCAGATGCCAGGGGATTATGGGGGGATACCCTCCAAATAAATCTTGCGTTGGCAGTGAGCGAGGCTGAGTAGTGCAACAACGTTGTTGGCCTGGCGTCTTCTTAGCCAAATACATTCTCCGCACCCGCTCCAGCCTCGCTGCCAAGGGAGTAGCAACAAGACCCCGCTAGGATATTTCATGTCCCTCTTTCCTATCTTGCTCTCCGTAGACTCTACGCAACTTCTAATTACTATGTCAACCACGGGAACCACAGGTCTCACTGATTTCTTTACGGAATACTCCCGCACCGATTGGGGCCCGCTCACGTCCGTTTTCACGCCTCCTGCCGCCTGCTTCCAGGTCGTCCACGATGGGCTTAGTGAGGGCGAGCTGTACTTCGTCTACGGTCAATCCTGCTCACTTGCGTCTCAGAGCCTTTCGACATTAGTGAAAGATCCTAAATGCTTCCCCTTTACCCCCCTTTTGATCTCTTCCACAGGTTTTACCATCCCCGCCTCCGAAGAGGGCCCCGTATATACACCAGGGCAGGCTTGTCCTGAGGGATTCACAACCGCTTGTAAGATCACCCGAGGAACACAAATAACTCCAGAGCTTCTAAATCCGACCCTCTGGCCACTATGGCGGCTCCTGGGCGAGGGAGAAACCGGGTATGGCTGTTGCCAGAGGTAAGTGACTATACCAACATGGACGGCACACTAGTCAATGACAATGGCCGATTCGCCTCGTTAGCTGATTTTATCATGTTGACAGTGATTTTTCCTGCGCCCTTCACCCCGCGAGCTGCGTTGCTTCCACACCGATTACTACATCGGCCACCTACATCTCCTACGACAGTTCTTGCAGCGTATCAACTGGAACCGGGACCTTCGTGGTATCGGCAACCCAGCCGCAGTTTCTTCTTGTTACCAGTCAATCAGTCGATGACGGCCCGAGCGGGTTAGCGCTCTCATTTGGCGCTGAGATCGCAATTGCCATCAGAGTATCGATTGCGACTGTCATGTTTGTTCTGGGGTGTTGTTTCCTTGGTCGGAAGGGGGTCATGTTGAGGCCGGTGACGCGACGCCGGAGCGATTCCGAGCCTAAGCTGGAGGATTCATCCAGTATACCATTGACTGAATTGGAAAGAGAGACTGCTCGATCCAGTCTCAGCGAAGACCATGATAATGCCAGTGTAGCCTTATCGGTTGCACCATCAACATCTCTTCGACGACGATCGGACGATTCGTGATCAATCAATATCATTTACGGCATCCTAGTGTCTAGACTTCTGTTCCGTCATGAGTGTCGGTCTGGCTATTCTGGATCCGCGCAACATATTCTTACTTGCTGTAGCTAATCTGCTCCAGCTAGATAACCGCTTAGCTCAAGCGGACTTAAGCCATGCAGTAAATGCCCTAGTAGCTCACCCCAGGCATTGAGCGACATATATCCAAGCCACTATGCCTATCCACCAAAGGCTTAAGCAGATTACCCATCAGTCAGAACGCCTCTCCGCCGATCCGGTGGGGGTGTCAAAGCTCAGCAGCGCCATCAATGTGCTTGAAGTAGGGACCTGGACAGCCGCCCCAGGCCCACCTTTCCGAATTAGCACTGCAGAGAGAATTTCACGTCGCTAGTCAAGAAAGTTCACAAGTAGTCTTGTTCTTGGCCTTCCCCTTGTTCTCATTACACTGAAGATTGTATTCGTGAATGAAGCCCTAGGGATTTTCCTGTAAGAGGTATTGGACCGGGAAGTTCAGAGAAAAGCCTACGTAGTGAGCTTCATCTACCTTCAGGTATGGTGTACAAGATTGAATAGGTCCACCTCAAGCTGCGTATCCTCTCCAGGCTGAGACATGAGTCAGAGGCTTCCTATAGCGCTGTGCCCGTGAATGTGCCCAACAGTCTGCTTGATTGGTCGAGGTTTTTAGTGTCCGTGCCGTCCCGATCTTGTCGCCTCACGTGGATCTGAAGACCCTGAAGTCTCCAGAAAAATATAATAAAAATACCAGGGTAAGATGCCTTTGTGCGTTTGAAAGAAACTATCAGGCCCTCTTAACTTGCAGATCTCCCCCAGGAATCTTAAACAATATGTTGCAAGCTAAGGGACAACGCACCCTGGTACCTCCGTTTTGAGCCTCCGGGGCTGGGGCGAAATATAGCCTAAAAAGGACAAGCGGGCAGGTCCGTTCCTGCAAGTCCAAGCCAATCAACAGAGTTATCCAAAGTACACAGCCCTGTTGCCAAACTCCTCCGGGTATAGCTGCCTTTTACCTTGAAAGGTCATGTTGCATTGAAGACTCAAACTCCGCAATTTAAAGTTCATCAGATTTTGTTGCCCCTTTTCATGAAGATATAAGAACCAGTGATCATCGCTGTTTAAATATTCTTAGTACTGCCCATCCTGGTTCTCTATACTTTTATTTCCCAACCACAGTCGCTACCATGAAGATCACTCCCCTTCGGGCCTCTATGGCCCTATTACTCCCCGGGACCCTTGCCCAGTCCACAACAACATCTACCATATCCACCTCCACCTCAACCTCCGCGGCCCCAACCTGCACCGCATCCCTGATCACCACCCTCTGCGACTACCCCTCACCGGGCCCATACGCCGTCGCCTCAGGCGGCGTCGAATATTGCTGGGAATACTGTAACGACAATCCCCCCTGCTCCTTCGTCATCTTTGCCGCCGGAAACCCCTACCTCGGCACCGGCAACTGCTGGGTCTACCCCGGCGAGACCTTTGATGAGAGTAAAGGCGAACCCAGCTCAGAATGCGGAAATCCTTACCTCTCTGTCTACGATAAGCCCGAGTGCACCAATGCCGATGGGACACCCACGACTACTTCTGATGCTTGCGCTACTGCGACGGAGACGCCTACTCCTGTCGCTTCGGTGTGCGGGTACCCGCCGCCCGAGGACTGCAATACCGTCGGATGCATTGCTAGTTCTGGCGCTGTGCACTGCTTGAGTGAATGCGCGGAGGCGGACTCATGCAGCTATGTTGTTTTTAACCCTCATAACCCGAACGACTCGCCTTATCATGATGGGACTTGCTGGGTTTATTCGAGCGGCTCGTTTGACGAGGCCGATGCGACGGAATGTGATGAGCCCGAGCAGTTTGTGTATGAGAATGCTTGTCCCAGGCCATCGTCCTCTGCTTCGGCTTCCCCTTCTGCTTCGGCTACGGAGGAACGCACAAGTGGCAATGGAACTTCGAGTACTACTGCTCCTGGTTCGACGGCGCTCGCTGCTGAGGGTTCGTCTCCAACTGAAGAGGGCGCGGCGCCCGTCAGCCTCTCCCCCATTGCTCCGTTGATAATGGGCGCGGTCGTTCTGATCTGGTCTGCCCTGTACTGAAAAGTTCTGTACATATGATATATTTGGGTGATCAACTCACCAAAATACTGGAAATGATGTGATAGGTGATATATTAATGAAACTTGATACGACGTTGCCTCTCATATATTATCAATGCAAAGGGTGTGCTTGTAATGGTCTAACACCCTACAAAATCCAAATCACATTCCCATCTTGATCGATGCTAGAAACGCGCGTCAGAATTATGCCGTTGACAGTCTGTCCAGAGTACAATTGATACTACCTATCTGGCAGGATTGAACCTTGATTGGCGATCGAGAAGACAATGTCGCCATCCAGATTACCTGCTTGATCGCCCTGTCCTCTCTACATGTTTACCGATCCAGTCTCGCCCGCGCAGATCTCTTCGCAATTCAGATTCAATGTCAATCGGTATCCACGTTCGTCGGATCCACTTGAGTTCAGAGCCACGTCATAAGCGAGTGCCAATTATCTACCGTACCTAAATACTCAAACAGCAATTGCGCTCCCAGATGCAGATGATCTCCCTTCTGCACAGGTGTGTAAGATTACGTGGATGGCCTGCAGCGTAGATCACAGGTGACGTGCATACCACACCGTACCTACGACGTCACAGGCAGACAATGCCTAAGCAAGGAGGTCAATGGAAATCTCGCACTGAACGTATTTGAGCCATAGGAGGGCCGCTCTAATTTCAAGGTTTGGTATGCAGTCAACCACGGGCCGGTCCTGCCCAGTCTACGCCGCCTACAGAGTACCCTAAAAGACCATGGCTCTCACCACAACAGCGACGTACGCTCCACTATTCAGAAACAGTAAGTTATCTGGCTGCGTCACTGCGATGGGATGCGACAGAGGACAAGTTCTCACATGCCACCTTCCATCCAGCTATTCCCTTCCCGATATCCAATAACCCGGCGACGCTCCTCGAAACCGCCGAAGCAGCCTTCCTCCGCTCCCAAATTACAGCAGCTAGTCGGTTCTACCCCCATGAAAAATTCACCGCTGTCTCAGTGGGTAGGGGCCAAGTGGCAGGCGCAACGAAGAAGTCATTTGACTGGAAACTGAACCGCGTCGTTGGATTCGGGATGCATGGACCTGTCTCGGAGGAAAACCTTGATGAAATCGAGCATATAGCGAGGGACGTTGTCGGGCTTCGCGCGCCGCTGATTGATCTTTGCCCATTTGCACATTCGAGTGCGTGGGATATACTTAAGAGGAGGGGGTACTACGATTATCAGGATGTTAATGTGCATTTCATGCCGCTGCAGGAGTCGAGTGAGTTGAGTTATGGAGAACTTATAGGGAAATATTTGCAGGACGACATTGAGATAACACGCGTGTCAACGGAGCAAGACAGATGCAGTTTTATCCAATCCTCGCTTGCGGGGTTTGAAGTCGAATCTAGCCGTGGGGAGGAAACGGAGCTCCTGCGACTCCTTGCACACTGCGCTACGGTCCAGCCGGATACACGGACATACCTTGCAAAGATTGACGGCCAGATCGCAGGCAGCGCGGGAATGGCTTTTCTACCTACGCCACAGGGCCCCGTTGCACAGCTCCATATCAGTAGTACTGTACCTGAGCTTCGTGGACGGGGTGTACAGGGTGCATTGCTGCGCGCACGCCTAGCTGATGCGAAAGCCAGCGGGATAGAGACTGCAGTGGTTAATACGAGACCAGGGAGCGCAAGCGTGAGAAATGTTGGCCGTGCTGGGTTTCGGCTGGCGTATGTGAGGGGGACGTGGACGAAGGATGTGTGACTTGAGGCAAATGTGCTGGAGTCGATATAGATATTGCCCTGCTGCACCGCTGCACTACGAGGTGAGGTAAAGGAACCTTCACCACAATATACCGCGTGATGAGGATCGACGCCTCTATAATTGTCCTGTCGATACCCTCAAAATAGCAAGAAGCGAGCTAGGTGAACTCTTCAGGGTACCAAGTACCTCGCCCTGTCTGCAATCTCATTCAGCCGGAACAGAGCTGGCGTATGGAGCACGGCGGACTTGGAAGCCGTACCTGGAGGGTGTGAACATCGCTTGAATAGCATAATCTTGGCCCTTCTCAAATTCAGACACCAGGGTCTGGCTTGGACATATGGTACTCAGCACACCCATCATCTACGCTGTACACTTTGGATCAAACAAAGCTGGCCCGCGCCTCCTATTTGCTCTTGCGATCGGTCCTAGCTATTTACAGCGAGAGCACCAAACCAGGCCATCAAGAGATGTCTAGATTTGTATCATACCCCTCTCGGGCCCCATCAGATCAAAATTCAAACCTACACACCGCGCCCGACCCATCACCATTCGTACAATAATCGAGCGCCTGAATATTTTAACCATCAACACAGTTATAAATGACGTTTCCCCAGTTCTGTGTTCTCTCGTCCCTGGCCTCCGACGGTAAGGCCGTGTTCCTTTGCGCGGCGGATACCATTTGGGCTTCGCGGTAGTCTGTTGTGTGGATATTCCGACTTGCCAGTAGGCTTGTTTTTCCGGTCTTCTCTTATGATGGAGGTATGGGAGCTGGATTTGTTAGGTGATGTGAAGGGGTCCGACTTACCTAGCCGGTATCGAAGAGTGCCACCGCAATAGCTCTCGCTTGTCTTGCATGGTTGGGCAAAGGCGCTGGGGAGGATACAGGAGAGAGATAAGATGGTGGAGGAGAGCTTCATAGCGGAGTTTGTAAGCGAGGACCTTGCATAGGAAATGGTAATGAGGGGAGTCAGAACAGGGTTGTTAAAGCTGTGAAACTCGGTAAAGTGAGTTAGTTGATGGGACTCTCTGCAGGACTGGGACGGTGGTCAGGTAGCTCGGCTGCGTATTTATACCTATTCTTTTTTTTTGCTTAGGTAGTGAGTAGGAGGGATATCCACACCGCAATAGTTCCCTCCACCCGCCGAACAGAACCGAACCTGGTTCCTTGATTCAGGTTTTCAATTCCGTAATCGTGCATTAGATCTTAGATCCTGTCTTAGATTTACCAACATTGGGACCCACATGCGCGGTGATCATTTCTTGCTCGTCATGATTTCCAAGCTTTAATGTAATGATCGACAAGGCTATTGAATTTGAAAACTTACGTGGAATCATGACAGCATCCCAGTCCGGGTTTCTGACAGGTTCAACCTGCTTCCCTGAGGGAATCAGGCTGACATATAATGATAACTATTGTAATCAGCCCTTGGTGGATCGGGCCTTTGCAATTTTAGAGACTATCCTGTCGACTTCAAGCGCGCTGCTTGTCATCAAG
This sequence comes from Aspergillus stella-maris, assembly GCF_047715825.1. NCBI lineage: Eukaryota > Fungi > Ascomycota > Eurotiomycetes > Eurotiales > Aspergillaceae > Aspergillus > Aspergillus stella-maris. Next base: position 116,948 of record NW_027396862.1, on the reverse strand, counting down.
GTTGAAATTATCACGGTACCTCGTAGTCATTATGCTGTGGAGTCTTCATGACAGGATTCGACTACTTTGGATAGTGCTGAGACGACGAGCTTTACTGACTTTCTGGAACTGGTTTGGCTTTCTTGGTAGGAAATGCCCCGAGAATGTATACCTGGCTAGATGATCCAGGTTGCTCCGGGTAGGTAGGTATGGTTTGGCTGTGTCTGACTAAATTCCTAATGGATGCTGTCTAGCTAAGCATAAATTCTAGGTATACTATAGCATCTGCCAATCTGGATTTACGGTGCTAAGCTAAAAGAGCAGACAATCCTTATCATTTGTGCCCCCAACTAATGAGGACTAAGTAGAAAGAATCCAAGGTCTCTGCATATTTGGGTTTACACGGCATGGAAGGGAAAGGAAACCAAACGAAACCAAGGACAAAGAAAATATACCATACCAACTTTCATGAACTCCTTGGGTATTTGCCACCGACTATATTGTGTACCCAACGCCCCCCCTCAAATCACGACTACTCGCCCCAACGAAAAACCGATACTGCCCCCTCCCAACAACCCACTCCTGCCTGCCTACATCCCAAAAACTCAGATCTCTCCTCTGCAGACTAAACTCCACCTCTCCCGTCTCTCCAGGCTGTAGATGGACCTTCCGGAACCCACGCAGCTGCCGAACAGGCTGCTCAGCCTCATCTGGAAACGAGACATACAACTGCGCAACTTCAGCGCCGGCTCGAGACCCCGTGTTCGACAGCATAAAAACGACCCGCAGAACCTCGTCCCACAGATCCAATTTCCCGCCGGGGGCTAGACGGCCGATTGCAGTGTCCTGGCTCAGGGCCGTCGCGTTGACGTGGCTAATGAAAGGCGCGGAGTAGTTGAATGTTGTGTACGAGAGGCCGTGCCCAAACTCGTAGCGCGGGGTGATGTTGTACTTGTCAAAGTACTTGTAGTCTATGTAGACGCCCTCTGCAAAGTCGCACGTGGCTGCCATACAGATGGGAACGGGATAGTCGGATTCGGAGCGGGCGATGGTATGAGTTAGTTTGGCGGAGGGGTTAACGTCGCCGTAGAGGACGTCGACAATTGCGTTGCCGGATTGTTCGCCCAGGAGAGAGGCGTACAGGACGGCTGTGACGTTGGGATGCTCGATGAAGGTATCTAGGAGGCGGGCGCCGACAGTGTTGATGACGACGATGGTATTGTTGCAGCTTTCTGCGACAGTGAGGATCATGGCGTCTTGCTCTGCATTGCGCAGCTCCACCCGGTCATTGCCCTCGCCGCTCCAGGCGTTGATGAAGACGAGGCAGGTTTCTACGGCTGCGGCGTAGCTGGAGAATGTAGGCGCCGCTGAGGTCCCCGCTGTGCCGGTCACAGCGACGTATGGGATGTTTGGGAGTTTTTCCTCCATTGCCCACATCATTTGGGTGCCGTCTGCTATGCTGCGGGCGAGGAGGGCGTCATAGGGTGTGACGAGGTATGACGGGCTGGCCATGCCTGAGCCGCCGGAGAAGACGAGATGGCCGGACCAGGTGTTGTAGTTGTGGACGTCGTCCATTGTTGTCCCAGGCCCGATGATTGAGGGGCGGGCGTTGGCACCGAAGACGCCTATTGAGCGGGGGCGCTGCAGGGGGAGGGCGTTGTTGGTGTTTTTGAGCAGGGTGGTGGCTGCTCCCCCAGCCTTGCGGACAAGGGCGCGGTGATTGGCGCGAACATCAACAAGCGCTGTGGCGGCGGGCACGGGCGGGTCTGTTTTGTTGTTGAGGCCCTGCTGGAAGTAGGGCATTAGGTTACGCACGGCCATGTCGTCGAGGCGTGCTTGGGGGAGGGTACCATTGGCTAGTGTAGGGAGGAGAGTACTGTTGTTCCAAAATGAGGTGGCGCCAAAATCCAGGCCACCGTTGGCAGAGCCCAGAGCTGTATGCTGGCCAGAGGTGTCTGGAGTCACGAAGCCTGGGAATGCCAGCTCGGTCTTAAGGACCTTGTTGATCAGTGCAGGGTTCTCGCAGGCAAAGGTCCCGTTGACGCGATTCATGGCGCACATAACCGCACCGAGTCCAGCCTGGACGCCATCGTAAAAGGGCCAGAGGTAGGTCTCGTGCAGTGTCTTGTCATCGGCATTGCTAGTGTAGGCTGTATTGTTACGCGGGACAGTGACCGCGTTGTTGGACCAGTAGACCTCCGAGCGATTCGTCTCCTGCTCGTTGAACAAGAAGTGCTTACCGCAGGGAATGACTCCGGCCTCTCGGATGCTCTTTGTAGCGCGCGCAAAGGCGATGCCAGCCAGGTAAACGTCCTGTCCTAAGGTTTCCACCAGGCGGCCTCCCCAGGGGGTGCGGCCTTGCGGACCAACCGTGGGCCCGTAGATCATGCTGTAACCCTTGTTGTATTACTCATCCGCGACGGCATGGAATACGGCTTGAATGAGCTCAGGATCCCAATTTTGGGCCATGGCAGAGGACTCGGGGAAGGATGTCACGTAGAAGAAGCTCTCTAGCCCCTGGGAGCCATCGTTGCCGGTGATAGGGTCGTAGCCAATGGATGGTACACTCTGGCCGGAAATGAGCTGGATCTTTTCTTGATTCGAGAGGGTCGCTACCGCAGCAGTGGACTTGTTGTATGCTGAAGCCCATTCCTGTAGGTCCACTACAGAAGTCAGCTTGTTGCGGTCAAGACCATCTCAGTAGTGGACTGTATCCGTACCTTGAAGATCGCTTAATAGGCCCGTGTAGCAGTAGCTGGCTGAGGCGAGGAGGCCAACAATGCAAAGGGATTTCCAAGCCATGATACGTTATATCTAGCAAGTGAACTTTAGGGTAACCAGAGCATAAACGCAGTCATTAAGTAGATACCTAGGGCTATCAAGGGGGCGGAAGCAGGCGTTCCGCCGTGATAAGGACAGCAAACATAGACCAGCTAACCAACGCCACTGTAAATATCTTATCTATCCGTATTCTACAAATACAACACTGGATGGCGCATTCCAACTTACGTCTCTCCGGACAGAAGGAAAAATCTCGTCAAAATGGTCCAGCTGCTGTCCGAACCCTCAGTCTCCTCCACAGACCCACTGACATGGAGTCGACCGCGCAAGGAATTTCTCTTTGCAACAATCATCCTGGGCTCCTGCGCAACGGGCTCTCTAGGCCCTCTCCTAGTCCCTGGATTTGCAGTCGTAGCCGCTGATCTCCAGGTTGACCTGACGAGTGTCACTCTGCTCAATGGAAGCCTGGTCATGGCTCTCGGTATCAGCGCCTACGCCTGTTCGGCCTTTGCGCGGTGCTTTGGAAAACGCCCAGTCTACCTCTTTACCACCCTCCTGGTGCTCGCCTCGTGCTGCTGGGCTGCGGCTGCTAAATCGTACTGTTCACTCATCGCGTCCCGTGTCTTCCAGGGTAAGCAGCCTCTATCCCCCTTCCCTCCTTAGTTTCCATACTAATGTCATACATGGGTAGGACTTGGAATGGGCAGCTTCTTCGCCCTGGCCGGTACAGCATCGATCAACGAGGTCTTCGGCGTCCACGAACGCGGCCGCCGCGTTGGTCTCTGGAACTTTGCCGTCATCGTCTCTGTCAATCTCACTCCGGTTATCAGCGGATACGTTATAACGGCCCTCTCCTGGCGCTGGGCCTTTTGGCTCGAAGCTATCCTCTTCGGCGTCCTTCTCGGCGCTATCCTACTCTTCTTCCCAGAGACCACCTTCCACACAACGCACAACACCAACTCAGAGACAGAGACCACATTAGAGGCGAGTTTAAAGACGCACGAGCAGGATGTCGAAACCAACCCCGTCCAACCTGTCATGAAAGGAACCAACCTACTCAGGGCACTCATTGACCCCCTAGCCCTCGCCATCAACCCCATTGTCATCTGGGGCTGCCTCATGTGGTCCGTAACCTTCACATGGACGATCCTCCTCGGCGCCGTCGCATCTCAGATTTTCACCGCGCCGCCCTGGTCCATGTCCACCGTTGCAGTGGGCAACCTCACGGGAATCGCACCACTCATCGGCTCAGCCCTAGGTACAGTCCTAGGCGGCTGGCTATGCGACCTCAGCAGTCGCCTAATGGCATCTCACAACGCAGGTGTCTACGAACCAGAGTACAGACTCCCCGTTATGCTCCCCGCCACAATCGCAATGGCAGTAGGTGCATTCGGACTAGCGGCTGCCACAGACCGCGGATACAGCGCCGTGCTATGCGGAGTCTTCATGGCGATTGTGAATTTTGCCGTGGGGATGGGGTGTACCGGGATAGTGGCGTATACGAATGATGTCCTGGGGACGCGGGCGGGAGACGGATTTGGACTGGCAATGGTGGCGAAGAGTGCGTTTGCGTTTGGGCTGTCGTTTGTATTTAATGATTTTTCGTCTGAAAATGGTGTTTTGGTTTTCTTTGCGACGTTTGGGGCTGTTTCTGTTGGTGTTATGTTTAGTACTTTGCTGCTTTGGGTTTGGGGAGGGAGGATTCGTGGTGCGGTGAGGTGGGCTTAGGAGAATGGATTTGTTGAGGGAGCGGAAGTAGATTATCATGGTTACGCATCTAATTAACCTGTTATCAAAACGATGCCTGTCTCGCCCACTACTCCTGTGAAACTCCTTTACACGTAAATAGCCCTGTGGTCCGTTACCATATTACATGGCAGCAGGATAAACGGCAAAGTCTTGGCAATCGATACTGTCGACAAAGATTCATTTCTACCATATGGCAGTAGCCTCTTCTCCTCTTCAATTCACTGTTTCTTGTGGACATTGACATATCCTGACCCCTTCTGTGGGCCCAGCTCCACACATCCCACTAATGAGGTTACCTACCTTAGTGAAGCTATACCGACTCTGCCTTACGTACTCCATATTAGCGGCGGAACATGCAATTCCGCCGTGATAAAACCAAAACTGACATGAAATCCCCCTTACAGTGACGAGATACAACCCAGCTATCAGCGGAACCGCATGTCCCGAACTGATATTCAATCCAATTGATACGTATACATTCAAGAATTTGTAACCACTGTCATCCCATTACTCATCTGCCAAAGCACCCTATAAAGCCCAAATAGGTACGTAGGAATACAAATGGAATGTGTATTCCCACCTAGCGCCCAGCAAGCTCCAAGTCTTGATCAATATCCACAACCACCACAATGACAACAACAATGCCAACCAAGGTCCGCGTCGCCGTAACCCAAGCCGAGCCCATCTGGCTGGACCTCAACGCAACAGTCGCCAAAACAGTCACGCTCATCGCTGAAGCCGCCTCGAACGGCGCGCAACTCATTTCCTTCCCGGAGTGCTGGATCCCAGGGTATCCCGCTTGGATCTGGTACGCACCTACCATACAAATGCTCCCATCCACCTACCTTTCCAAATCCCCAAAGCTAACCCATCGCTCATTATCTACATCATTCAGGTCCCGCCCCGTCGACCCCGGCCTCCACACGGAGTACATGAAAAACGCCCTATCCCTCCCCTCCCCCCAACTATCGCAAATATGCACCGCCGCGCGCGAACACAAAATTATTGTCGTCCTGGGCTTCGTCGAGAACCACCACGGCACCCTATACATCGCACAAGGCACAATCTCCTCATGTGGTGAAATCCTAACCACCCGCCGCAAGATAAAAGCGACGCACATGGAGCGCACGGTTTTCGGGGACGCGTTCGGGGCAAAGGATTGTCTTTCTACCGTCGTGGACACAGAATTGGGTAGAGTTGGGGCATTAAGTTGCTGGGAACATATCCAGCCGCTGCTAAAGTTCCATACTATTTCGCAAAGGGAGAGGATCCATGTTGCTGCTTGGCCGCCGCTGTTTGATTTTGGTGGTGAGGGGGAGGAGGGTCTCTATTCTATGTCGTCTGATGGGACGATGGCGCTTGCACGGACGTACGCTATTGAGTCAGGGAGTTTTGTACTGCATACCACGGCGGTTATTAGCGAGGCGGGGATAGAGAAGATGTGTACTGCGAACGGGGCGATTATGAATGTTCCTGGAGGTGGGAGTTCGGCTGTTTTTGGGCCTGATGGGCGGATGCTTGCGGGGGGGATTCCTGCGACGGAGGAGGGGATTGTGTATGCGGATTTGGATATGGATGAAATTCTGAAGGCCAAGGCTTTTGTTGATGTGGTTGGGCATTATAGTAGGCCGGATTTGCTTTGGTTGGGGGTTGGAGGGGGGGATCGGGGACATGTTAGAGAGGGATAAAGGGCAGAGGGACATGGAAAGACTAATGAATAGGTACTTTGCTTCAGATAAATGTATTACAGGGTGATCTAAGTCAGGATGGACCAGACGGGTTAGGACCATTCCACCCTCGCGCTTCTGTAGCAAGACCATACACCTCGGAAAAGACGTTAGACATGGACAGTTGATCGCGGTCATTTGTATCTGCACCATTGTCTTGGGTCCAGGGCCATGCACACGACCATGGGTCCTGCCATATCCCTTCAAGATCCATGGTCTTGACCTGCTCCTCCTCCTCTTTCTCCTCCCGCTCTTTCTCCTCCTCCTCTTCCTCCTTCCGCTCTTCCGCGTTCATCTCCGTCCTTTCAACCATCGGTCCTGCGAATTCCATGTCCACATCAAACCCATGCTGCATCGGCAAGGCTCCCATGACACGCCACCTCCTAGCAAGCCCCCGGAGCAGGCTCACGGCCCTCCTCGCCTTCACCCACCTACCCTGCATATCCAGTAGCGCCCGGAAGCAGAGCCTAAAGTGCGCCGTTGCCTGACTGCGCAGTGGCTGGTGCGTGCTAGTTGAGTTGCACAAATGCGTTACGGCAGCAGTTAGCACACTATGGACAATAAACGGCGGTATCTGGTCGAAAGGACGGACTTTGGCGAGCAGACGGAGGAGGCGCACGATTGCTGTGGCGGCAGTGGAGACGGACCGGATGGCGAGACGGTAGATGGCCTGGTTGTTTTGGGCAGCGGAGGCAAGATACGGCCTGTGAATTAGTATGTAGGATGTGTGGTAGGAAATGTGAAGATAGATGGTTGAGGGGTTGGGAGCGCTTGCGGTGACTTGAAGGGAAGGGTGAATCTGCCGGTGGAAAGAGTGTAGCTGGTCGCGCGCATCTAGGAGTACTCCAGATTGTTTGGTGCTGCTGAGTGAGGAGAAGTCGAAGTGATATCTATCCTGTTCGTTAGATTCACATCTTCTGGTGGTTACGGATAAGGAAGGAGGGTGGTACATATTGTCCATGTATTGGTCGTGGATGAACCAGAGCCGACATTGATGGTCAAATGCGAGTTCGTCCAACGATGGCGAGAGCCCAACGGCACTCAAAAAAGAAGGCGCCTTGATGCGCCTCCAAGGGAGCAGGCAGTTGCGGCCTAGCAGGGAGGTTGCGATCCTGTTGGTTTATTTGATTAGCTCACTCTCCAATATACCCAAGCATGCACTTAACGCACCGATCCAAAAACACCGAAGACCAAAGCGTTCTCAGCCGCGTATCTTGCACGTTCCTCTCTTGCGGGGAATTTTCAGGTGCACTAGCAGGGCTGGCAGCCCCAATTTCCGGGCTTATACTAATTGGAAGGCCTAGATGCAGAACTAGACTGGCACACATTGCTGCATTGTGGTCAGTGAGGGTCTTATTGTCGCCAGAGAAGACTGACAATTGTACATCCAGGCCATGTTATGCTGCTCCAATCCCAGTTCCCGCCACGACATGATAGAGAGCGCCTGAATGGTCGCAAGCTCAGGCAACTGCCGACATAGTTGCAGTGCTGTTGCATCAAGGACATCAGCTGCCTCCTCACCAAGTGCCTTGCTTTGGGGATCATCAGCAAAAAGAGCCCCCGCGGCCAGCGCAGCGGTCTTCACCAGCCGGAGACCAGGACTTAGAGCATTTCCTCGGAGCTGACTGAGAGTCTCAGGGTCCACAAACTGCTGGACTGGATTTACAAAGCGTGCAAATAAATCAATGAGATGGTCGTCAACTTCATCTGATCCCGGGACCTGCGCGCTTGATTTCGACATGGTGTCACTCGGCGTTGCTGCGGCTATTTCCTCACGACTCACGTCTGCAGCTTCCCAGTGCTTGACAGGGAAGCAAAAGTTACCAGATGGCCCGATAAAGGATGCGTCGCCATTGCTGTCGATGCTCATGCGCCAGATCAGGGCGCTCACATCCTCAATGGCTGTGGTCATGTTAGGCGGGATGGCAACGGAACTCGCCTTGCGGCTTTGCTCTGAGTTGAGTTCATCACGAACAACGTCACTTGAAAGGGTGGAAGGCTTGGAGCACTGTGCCTGCACCAACTGTTCTTTCAACACTGCAATTTGATCTTCCAGCGCCCGCACGTAGTCAGGATCCACTCTGCGCCTAATGCAGGTCAGAACAGTTTGGGTGGATCAGTGGGTACATACTTGACACGTTTCTCGGTGGTGTACTCGCATACTCTGTTTCTAGCCAGGCAGAAGGAACACGAAGGTCGTAGGCCATCGCACTGCGTGGAGTTGTTACCAACCTTACTTTAATTCCGCTTAGGTACGAGGGGACATTGGAACGTACCTTGCGCTTCCGTTTCCGACAGTACTCACATGCGACTGAGACGCGGACCGGGGAATCCATTGTCATGCAACAGTGCTGCAGAGATGCAGTTGGAGTACGTTATTCGGCACCGGCTCTGCTTTAACGAGATTCGGTCTTTGATAATCGGGATATGGGTCTTGACTAGTGGCGATTGATAAGAGACCTAGATAACAACCTACCGCTGCGCTGTGGGCCCGAGATCGATGGAGCATGACGGTGGATGCAATCCAAGGACATCATGATACCGAAGAAGACAGTTTCTTTTCGCCGTCAGTCGCAGTCCCTGGAGCACCCAAATAGGCAGGGCGCAGGGGGTCACCACATTAGTCATCCATACATTTACACTTTGACGCGGGCCAGCGTACGCTGATACAGTAACTTACATATATTGTCGGATGTTACCGAAGGATTACGCACTCAGTCCTGTCCTGCCGTGTCCTGGCTAAATATATATGCTCCATGCTAGGTATGCGCAAGGCATTCTCTACAGTACATACCTGTATCCCAAGAACCAGCTTGATTTTGGAACCATTGCGTTTGAAGCACATGAGGCGATTGACTATGCACAGACTTCTTCGACCTCATCCTTCCCATAGTGAGCCTCCCTCAACAACGCAGCTGTATCCCTCAGAAACTCATGACTTTTACTGAGTCCCCTTGCCGGATGGTTATAATGGGCGAAGGCGTGTGGAACACCAGCATATCGCTTCATAGTCACATTGTTGTCCGCGCCCTTCAGTAATTGTCCGTAGTACTCGCCCTCATCCCGCTCAACGTCGAATTCCGCGGTAACGATATGCGCTGGTGCCAAGTTCTTGAATTCGGGCGCAAGAACAGGCGTCATTCGCCAGTCAGAGAGAATGGCCTCTCGTTTCGCGGGATCAGTGCCAATATAGTAATTCAGGAACCAGGATTCGCGAGCGAGTGGTGACCACGGTAGGTCCGAGAAGAAAACAGCACTTCGGTAGCGGCATGTCGCTTCCATCAGGGGTTCCGCGTCCGTAATGGGCAACGGAACGTATCGCATGTCTGTTGCGGGAACAATCATGAGCTGTAGTCTGAGGTTGATGGGTGGTGAATGGTCTCTGGCGAAATGCGCGAGTACGGCTGTCATCTGGCCGCCGGATGAGAGACCTCCTATTGAGACGGAGTTTGGATCGATATTGAGCGATACCGCGTTGTCGATTGTCCACAGTACTGCTGACCAGCAGTCGTATAAAGCAGTTGGGAAAGGGTGTTTCGGGGCAAGGCGGTAGTCGACGTCGATGACCACGATGGACGAGTTGTTGCATATGCTTCGGCACCAGGCTGCTTCGGAGGAAAGGCCACCTACTACCCATCCTCCTCCGTGAAAGTTGAGATGGACTGGTAATGGACCAGATCCAGAGGGTGTGTAGACTCGGCAGGTTACATGTCCGTCGGGATTCGACACTGGAACTTGGATATCGCGGACTTGATGTACCTCGGGGCCTGAATGTTCAGCGACTCTTTTTCGATTCAAGTGATGAAAACGTACCGACCCAGGTGGGATATGTGAAGCTGTATTTTCCAGGACAGCGCTTGAATTCTTCAATAGTCACTAAATGTGCACCAGATACGTCCTTCCCGTGCTCTGTCCACATTCTCTTCCATTCCGGGTCTAAACCTGGTTGGTATTTGTCTGGAATGACGTTATGTTCGCCATTTGCGGCGGCATGTATAGGGCGCTGCTCGGTGGCGGTGATGGTGGCCATGCTGCAAATTTCATACACCTTTTCGCAAGGGGAAGTGATGTGGATGAGTTATATCAACATCAAATACAGCTATTCATTAGGGGGTTTTCTATATTATCCAAAGAATTACCAACTCCTATTCCCATTACGTACTCAGCACCCATTCGAAGTTTGAGGGATAGTTGGAGTACACGCGCATCTACTCTTCTTCTACCTACCTAACGGCTGGGAGTTCTTATCAGTGGATCACCGGCATTGAGTATCATTGGCGGCATTTAAAATGTGGGTTTTGATAGGCGTCGTGCGTCTCCAAAGATCGGAGCAAAGCCGGGCGAACGGCCCCAGTTGGAGACGAACCCGCCTTTATCACAACCTTTGGCTCCTTGTCACCTGCTAATCTGACTGACAACGGTCTAATAGTCAATTTATGGGGTGGTATATATTGCCACGTGGGTAAAGATCGGGCCATTTGACATGCTACTAATTCTCTGCATACACCAACATGTCCGACGCGAAGACAAGCGAGGATAACATCCCCAGCGCCGATCTGGAGGTGCAGGTTCCAAAGATTCATGAGCCTTCTGTGAACCAGATACCCAGTGCTGATGCCGGTCTAAGAAGAGTGCCGGACCGTATCCCCTGGGTGGTGCTTCTCATCATCATCGTTGAGCTGGGCGAGCGATTTACCTACTTTGGCCTGAGCGGTCCCTTTCAGAACTATATCAAGTGAGAGCTCCGTCAATAGTCATTGAGAATTATTTTTCTGATGGATGGCAGAAACCCCTACAATGGTGATCTCCCCGGTGCACTCGGAAAGGGCCAAGCTGTTGCCACAGCCTTAGGTGACTTCTTCAAGTTCTGGGCCTACGCTTCCACCGTTCTCGGCGCTATCGTTGCGGACCAGTACCTTGGGAAATTCAAGGCAATCGTTATCGCATGTGGACTGTATATTATTGGTCTCACAGTGCTGGTCGCCACAGCTACACCGGCCTCTATCGATAGTGGCCATGCCTTCGGTGGCCTGGTCGCATCAATGGTCATTATTGGTGTAGCTACTGGCGGTATCAAGGCAAACGTCACGCCTTTTTGCGCAGAGCAGTATCAGAACACAGCGGGCTTTGTGAAGACACTAAAGACTGGCGAGCGGGTTCTGGTAGACCCGGATCTGACTGTCGAACGCATGTTTCTGTGGTATGTTGTCCCCATGAAAGGACCGGCATGTCTCTAATTCGTCTGTAGGTTTTACTGGGCTGTCAATATCGGTGCTCTATCTCCTCTGATCACGACGACTGTCGAGACTCATGTTGGGTTTTGGCTGTCTTATCTTATACCACTCATGTGAGTAAAACATCTTCTATTTTCGACTTACCGCTAACTTTACCCAGTGTTATTGTTATCGTGGCAGTGCTGTTCATATTGAGCAACAAACTATTCAGAAAGACACAACCACAGGGCTCCCCCATCGTGGACGCTGCTCGAACAGTGCACATCGCAATTCTGGAACGGGGATTCGAAAAAGCAAAACCCAGTTCGCTCCAAGAACGAGCAAAACTCGATAACTATGCCTTTGCCAGCAGGCCAGACTATACCGATTATAGCGTCGAGAAAGTCAAGACCGGCGTCACTGCATGCAAGGTAATCATTTTCCATAAGATGGAGGTATGCACCATGCTAACAGCTTCCAGCTCTTCCTCCTATTCCCTCTTTATTTCATCTGCTGGACACAAATCTGGAACAACGTCATCTCGCAGGCTGGAACAATGGCTCTCCACGGCACACCAAACGACCTACTCCAAAACCTCGATCCAATCGCTCTTATCATATTCATCCCATTACTCGATTTCGTGGTATACCCGCTCCTACGAAAGTATAACATCAACTTCCGCCCCGAACTCAAAATAACAGCCGGCTTCTTTCTCGCTGCTCTCTCGATGGTATACGCTTCCGTCCTGCAGTACTACATCTACCGCTCCCCGCCAAACAGCATCCACGTCTGGATCCAAACGCCGATCTATGTCCTTATCGGCTTTTCGGAAGCGTTTGTGGTTATTACAGGTTTGGAGTTGGCGTATACGAAGGCGCCGGAGAGGTTAGTTTCCCTTTCCCCTCTCTTCTTCCGCCGTGCTCTCCCAGCTAACACGTATCTATCGTTTAGTCTCCGTTCTCTCGTCTCCGCTCTGTTCTGGCTGACTATTGGCATTGCGGCCGCTATCTGCATTGCCCTCGCCCCCGTCTCGCAGGATCCGTATTTGACGTGGATGTATGGGTCGCTTGGGATTGCTGGGGCTGTTGGTGGGATCTTGTTTTATATTTTGTTTGGGCGGGCGTTTGATGAGACGGTTGTTGTTGATGGTATTGAGGATATGGATTGTCAGGCGATGAAGCCATAGATGTTTCTCTCTGCAGAGTAATTACACATAAGTTCTACTCATTCAAACGATCAGATTTGCGTCAACTCATGATATTAGGGTCGTTACCGTGTCCCTTCTCCGTAGCTGCAAGAGCGCCGATTACGAAGTAGGTCAACAGAAAAAGCTAGCAGGCCTGGTCAACTCTGACTCCAGCCATTAGGGGAACGTATTGCTTAAACTGCATTTCTGGATAGACACTTTCGAGACGAACGGTACGACTAGATAGCCACTAGCTTTCGAGGAATTAATCGTGGGACGAGTTCAAAGGAGGTGCATGGCAATACTATCACGCCATGCCCGCAGGGGAACATTGCTCTGGAACATGGGTACAAGCAATAGTATGGCCAGCCATAAAGCCATTATTTCCAATTTCAGCTCAGGCACTCGCAACATTTTCAGTGGGCCTTAACTGTGGACTGATCGGATGCGTGCTGACGGCTGTTGGTCAACGCCTTAGGCCACACAAATACAACGTACTCAACATGCCCATAGCCCGATGAAACCCATAGTATCTAGTGTTATCTACGGTAGAAACGGGCCGATAAGATAGCTACCTAAACAAATTTATCTATCCATGATAAGCAAACCCCGGCCCACTTGTTCGAATGCCGCCAGTCGGAATTACTCCTTGGCCGCCGGCATCGGAGCATTGGAGTTTTGAACAAGAGTCCATATGGCCTGACAAAAAGCGTAGTATAAAGTCTTTACCAGCTTCAAACAAGTGTAAAGCAACCGACGCGGACAATAATTGCTGGTACAATGGCACGCGATAGCATTGTTATTCTCGGGTAAGTCTTGCACTACTCTTGCCCTATTAATAACTGACCGTTCTCACAGGGCAGGCATCATCGGTCTGAACGTCGCTCTTGAGCTTTCAAAACAAGGTTATGGACGCCATGTCACGATCATTTCAAAGTATTTACCTGGTGACTCCAATGCAGAATATACATCCCCTTGGTAAGTCTTGGCAATATATCCATGGGATTCTCGCTAATGCAGGGCCAGGGCAGGAGCAAACTTCTCAGGCATCTCAGGGAGCTATCCAAATGCATTGCGCTGGGACAGAGCAGGCTACCTAGCCCTCATGGGCCTGATTGACAGAGGCGCCGACGAAGCGAAGTACCTTTCCAAAACACAGTCCACTGAATACTGGGACGAGCCGCCTTCCGCAGATAAGATTGGAAGCGTGACGGAGTACCTACGCGATGTAAGCTATCGTCAAACAGGACAGCAAGAAAGTACTGACAAGTCGAACAGGTCGAGATCGTCCCTGAAGAATCTCTGCCAGAAAATGTCTCCTTCGGGCTACGATTCACAACAATCACACTAAACGCCCCAGCGCACTGCTTACATTTGAGATCTTTACTCGAGCGGCCGGAATACGGCTCCGTCAAGTTCCAACGGCGGTCGGTCACCTCTCTTAATGACGCATTCATCTCGCAGAATACAAAGGTCGTATTCAACTGCATAGGAAACGCAGCCAGATCATTACCCGGCGTACAAGACGCCAAGTGCTACCCCACAAGAGGCCAAATTGTCCTGGCCAAAGCACCGCAGGTAAAAGAGAACATGATGCGGCATGGAAAGAACTACGAGACATACATTATCCCTCGACCGCTGTCAGATTCTACTGTTATCTTGGGTGGATACTTGCAGAAGGGTGATACACATGGCCAGGTTAGAGATGACGAGACGGAGTCGATATTACAGAGGACAGGGGATCTTTTTCTGGCGCTAAAGTCCAGTGAAACGGAGGTGCTTAGGGTTGCGGTGGGATTCCGGCCTTCCAGAGATGGAGGCGCTCGTGTTGAGAGGCAGGAGATCAAGGCTGGGACGGTGGTACATAACTATGGAGCTGGTGGAACTGGATATCAAGCGGGGATGGGGATGGCTCGGGATGCTGTGGATTTGGTCCAGGATGTTCTGCAGTCACTGGCACAGGCGAGCAAACTACAGTTGGTGAGAACACGCCCAGTGACATTTTGTAACAGATCTGACCCGAGCTTATACTTGGAATATGAAAGTGATAGAGGCCCGTCTTTGTATAATACAGGTTCTCAAATCTGTCCTTCCAGCTTTGTCTTTGCATAAACGGTCGGTTAGGGCAAATATATGTAATAGGCATCACAGAGAGTAGTACGGGTACCCCCAACCTCTTGGCTCAACCTGCCACCGGACCCGGAGTAAACGAGCTTCCCTGATGAACAGTATCATAAAAGACATTTAACATTCATCAATCTACTGTATTCTGTACCACTTCTCGAGTACATTCTCCGGGGTCGCATGATGCCTGACTTACAAGGCAGTAGATAATCACGTGCCAGAGCATGACTCCAACGTCGCGCGCGCTGTCGCTCTTTGCTTCGCTCTCATTCCTGTCCACATGGAAAGAGGCGCTCGACGATACATGAGTAAGGCGCAGCGTGCCTGTGACGGATGTCGCACGCGTAAATCCGCCTGTCAGATCGACCTTGCGCCGCCGTGTCGCCTATGTCGTGCTCACGGCCAGCCCTGCGAGTTTACCTCCAGGGTAAAGCGCAAGCAGTCTTTAACTAGGTCTCCCTCTTCAGGTCTTCCAGATTATGAAGCCAGTACCAATCAATGGGAGAATGGGATCGATGCCGCTAGTGGGAGGTCTGTAGGCCTCAGTCCCCTGGTTGGCCTTGGTCGTGTTTCCCCAAGCGACCCAGCGTTTGTCTCAGAGGGCAGCCAGATTAACAACAACATTTTCGACGATTTCATGTTTACGTCTCCGAATGTTGAACAATCATATGAGACGTCCTCGGACACTCATTCAAGACTTCGTTCCTTGGACAATCTGGATGGCATAACCGCTGAACTCTGTGGCTTGACCGGGGACATGGATCCCTTTGTTCTCCAGCACTATAGCTATAACGCGGACTCCGAGTTAGCTTTCTCCAAGCTAGCTGTACGGCAAGTGCAGAGGTCTGTCGTGCCTACCCAGTTTCTTCTGTCAAGACAGGAGCCCAGTAGCGAGGAAGCAGGGGAACCTGGCTTCGCGTCGGCAGAAGAAGCCCTCCGTGCAATTGTTCCACCGGAGGTCGGTGGTAGGTTAATCTCACTGTACGGTAGCAATCGTTACGTCCTTAAGTTAAGCCAGCGCACTAAGTTTATCATAGGTTCTTTCGGTTCATCCAACCTCAGTTCCCCCTTTTGTCGGACAGTAGTCGCCCCAGTCCTACCACTTCACCAACCCATTTGCTGGCTGCAATATACTGCCTTGCACAGTTCTTTGCTAGCTTCGATGACTACCTGTGTGTGGAGTTGGTGTATACGCCACCCTCGACAGAGACCTTGACCAACATCGCCTGGCGCGGTCTCCACCAATCCACACGACAACACACTATCACAACCGTACAGACGGCGCTCATCCTGTTACTCCAATCCTCCGCGAGGCCGCTTGACCTTGAAAGCTCCCGCAAATGGGCATTAATGGGTATGACAATATCAATCTCTCAATCGCTTGGTCTCCATCTCGATCCTGGCTGTTGGAATCTACCCGAGTCAGAAATTGCTGTTCGCCGTAACCTCTCCTGGCTTGTGTACACGTTTGACAAATGGTTTGCGTTCAGTCTTGGGCGGCCCAGCCATATATGCAGAGATGATTGGCTCGTAACAGATGTTAGTCGAGCCGAGCCTACAATGACAGGACCAAATCTACCCAACTTCCTTAAGACTTTTTCCACGTTGACTATGATCCTCGATAACACCTTGAGAGACCTGTACTCAGTCCGCGCTTCTGCAGCTCTTACCCGAGACTTCCGCTTGGCCTTTGAGAAGTCGCGTCCACTGCTTGAGGACTTGGCGCGATGGGCAGAAAGTGCTCCGGCATCAAAGGTTCATGAAGGGCGGAGGTATGAGGGCTTCGCGCCTTTACATATTGCTTATCATGCAGTGAAGTGTCTCATACTGCGCGCCCTTCTGCATCCGTTTAACCATACAGACTGTTTACCGTCCCCGGAAGACAAAGAAGAATGGGACGCCGCAAAGGCACACATGCGGCGATCTGCAAAGGCCGAAATTGAGGCTGCACTGGTACGCATATCCACGCTGGACGCAGTGGATTATCAAAGTTTCTGGGCCCCTTGTATGTCCCCATTCGCGACCGTTTGACATTACTTGTCTTACCGCGGTGCTGATCTATCTGCTCACAGGGTACAAATCATGCTTCGCGGTCATCATCCATCTAATATTCGTCCTCGCCGTCTCTTCCTTCAAGAATACCAAAGACTGCAATACCAACCAGGTACCAGAAATGGACCCGGAGTACCAGTCGTTTAGAACCCTGCTGGACCAGGCCAGAACGGAATACCGACTCCACTCAAAGAGCTTAGATGTTATTCAACTCGCTTTGCTACGCATTGACGCTGTGTTTTGGATTGGTTGGGAAAATGTTTTGGGATTTCCGTGAGGCCTTGAGCATAATAGACTATAACTGATATTCAATGGAACCAAATTCCCGTACCAGGGTCTGATCCGATATAAACACTCAGGGTAGGTATGCCTGCGCTGCGCGTATCTACATGGAGCCGTTGATAATCCAAGTCTCTCTTGCCCTAGCCCTACCCGAACTCGTCAGTGGAGCCATCTTATCACTGAATAGATTTCAAACACCAAACTTTCTAGACTTTGGCCATTCGCTTCCCATGCGCCTTTTGAACGTGAACACTCCGACTAGCATAAATCCAAGTCTCCACAGCGCGCTGCAATATACCAGCATGCCCCCTTAGCAATGGATTCAATTTCGCTAGAGCCCATCCAATTCCATTGCAAGCTTCTTTGAATCTGACATCCTCCGTGCTAATCTCATTCTGGTTCTCGCCCATGTAGACCTCAGGATATATGCAGTTCTCCGCTTTGAAGTCGTTACTTAGGTCATCCAGGTTGATGAATTCTACGTCTGCTCGGATTATGTACTCTAGTTCGAGTTCGTACCGGGTGTATCGGAAAGAGACCCACGAGCAGCCGTTTTTGTCTTTCGGTAGAACTGATGGGGCTATAACTGCGAGTGCCATAGGGCTCGTGTTCGGCGTCGAACCACGGCAGCGACGAGGTTCATCTCGCTTACTGTTGTCCGTTTTAGTGTCAAATTTCGAAGAGTAGACGCATTCTTGACCTGATTCCGGGGCAAGACCAGCCACTTCTCCATCCCATGGAACGGTTGTATCTTGGTCTCCGGGCGTATTGGATCCTCTGCATTCCTGTCCATTTCCGTTGACGGTATTATTCTTGAAGTCAGGGACATTCATTTTCCCTCATCCGGTTTCTTCTTCTGTTTTCAGTCTTGGAGTCGTATTAGACTTGATATGTGCTGGTATCTAGGTAAGTTGTTGAGCTGGCAAGGCTGACTGCGGGGTTATATTACTCGGTCTGCCTAGGCCTGATCCATTTGCAGTTAGTTCCCTGATCCTGGGGTTCATGTTCATGTTCATATCCAATTTTGAATTGGAATGTACTACGAGGACAAATTTAAATAATATAATCAAACAGGGAGAGACGTTTAAGGCATCTGTGCAATAGTATGTAGGTAAATTGCTCTTCATAACGACGTAGTACAAAGCCGCATGGTGCATGAAGAAGCTTCAACGAAACTATGTAAGAAAGATGGAATAGGGCACACTATTTCATCTAAACTATAACAAACCTACTAACACCGACCCCAAACACCAACTAAAAACAAACGGTTTATTCGTAGGAATTCCGAAGGCGCCCCTGGCGACAATAGGCGGCAGAAGTACGTTAATAAGACGCGGCCCATGCCTCCCAATCCCTCCCCTCCTTCCCCTGCGTCCTCATCTTCTCAAACGCCTGCTCCAAGCTCAGCTCCTTTCTACTCGGATCCTCCTTCCCAACAGTTCTCTTAAGTATAAACCTCGAAAGCCAAGAAAGCGAGCTCGACCCCGGCTGATTCGACGCCCAACTAAACGCTCGTATTTCATCCGTATCAATCTGCCCATCCACCTTAATAACGTATGGCTTCCCCTCCCAAGCCGAGAACTTCGTCATATGCTTCCAGTGCGAAGATTGCCCGTCCCACCGCGCTATAAGACGCAGGGGCACATTCTTGACCTCATTAACCACCATATCGATATCCGGCCTCGTTCGCAGGAACTTCTCTAGGATATGTAGCCTCGTTTCGATGCGCAGCGCGTCGTCCATCTCGGGGAGTTTGCCGAAGATAGCGCATACCTGCCAGCTTCCTTCGTCGACGCGGTAGCCGCAGAAGAGGCTGTAGTGTGTTATCCCCTGCTTGGACAGATATAGCGCGATGTGTTCTATGAGCTGCGTGGATTGTTTCTGGCACCCTTTCTGGAGGATTTCTTGGGCTTTGGCGGGGGCGCGGTTTATGAGGGTTGCCTCTCTGGCGTGGTCTTCTGGTGTTTTGCGGGCAGCGAGGTCGACTTTTGCTGATAGGACGGAGAGGGGGGCGTTTGGCTTGGGAGTTGTCTTCTTGGCCATTTTTGCGTGTTGGGCTTGGTGAATAACGTCCTGTTTTGGGTAAAGGGATGCGGTTTGTTGTTGTTGGGGTTGGTGGTGCTGGTGGTTATGGAATTACACAGTAGACCGCAATTGTGTTCACTATATAGCTTGCAGCAGATAAAGAACATACCATTCTCTTACCTTCTTTGAACCTCCCATTTTGGTTTGACCTAAATGGTTATTGAGTATCTGAAACAGATACTTTGTCTGCTTTGGTTAGGTTATTGCTTACACCTATTTCTCCACATAGAAGTTGAAAGCGCTGAAACGAGCCTCAGACTAACCACTTGATCCAGATACCAGGCTCCTCTAATGGCTCTCACACACAGGGTTCTTTATTCTCGAAATAATTGCCTTGTACCCACCTCCTCCCTGAAACACATTTTATAATCTACAGTTGAATCTAATGAAAGTCGCGTTTTCAAATCCAATGAACACTTGGTCAAAGAGAAAGACACGCAACACACACAATGGCAAATGTAAAGCAAAGAAGAGCCCTTGCTCCTACCCCGTTTGGCGTAAAAGCCTAGATACTGATTAACCTCTTAGCTGCTTTTCAACCTATCTCCTCATGAAGTACTAGCTAGTGAGTATGTGAGTAGGTATCCACTGGAGATCATGATAAATCTTGATATTCAAGCCACGCCTACCATATCATAGATACCTGCCTGATCTAATTACTAGTGTCTCGCACATATAAATAATCACACCTGCTGTGTAGATGCCAAATCCAATGTTCCAATCCCTTTGTGATATTGAGTAGTTGATACACCATATTATATATTAGTTTCTCCCCACGCTGTGCTGTGTTGAAACTGGCACAGCATCGGAAAAGATCACGTTGAATGCAGAATCAGAGGCTTATTACAAGAAACGAGGAACAAAAACAGGAATCATTAGTGTGCCGGGCAGGGTTCGCGTCTTGCACGCATAAGAAAACATGAGAGAAAAATTCCCCAGAAAGTCAGTGAGCAGTTCAGGCACGAGTATCGAATCACAAATCAGAACACGGACAATAGGAGGAAAAGGCAGACAGATATTTAAATGAACGTGGTAAGCGCCTCACGCGCCGCACCCATCAGGTCTGGCGCGGAAACAGACGCCGCCTCCACCACTGCAACAATGGCTCGTAATGCACCTTTCGTCGGCACTGCAGTCGCTATCAGCCTGGCAGCGGGGGATAGTCAAACAGCTCCCGCCGGGCTGCACGCAGCTCTCGCCGCCATCACTTCTCCTTCCACAGAAGCAGCCGAGCGGTGAGTTCGGGCAGGGGGTCGTGCTGATATCCGAGCATTCCTCTGCGATAGGGGCGCACTCTGCCGTGACGGTTTCGGTGACCGTGTGGGTGATGGAAGTGGTGGAGGTAGGGGTTGGTGCGGTCGTTGTTGTTGGGCGGATGCCCATACAGGAGCATGCGCCTCTGTAGGCATTGGGGAGGCGGCAGGGGCCTGAGAGGTAGGTTGGGATTGCGGTTGGGGTGACGGTTGTTGCGCGCGCGACGAGCTCGCCGCGGGCGGTTAGGCCGGCTCCTCCAGGGGGTTGAACTACTGTTATGGTTGTGGTTGTGGTTGCGACGGTTGTTGTGACGATGCTGAAGGCCAGCATGTTGGATGACTAGAGCCTTATCATAGGGTTTAAAGCAGCACTTACCTTGAATCAGGAGTTACCGTGACGCGCTGATAGCTGGAGCAGTCGGCGCGGCGGGAAGGTAGAGGGGGCCAGAGGCGGGCGTTGATTTGGATTGCGCAGAGCAGAGAACTGCCCAGGCAAAAATTTGGAAATTGAGCCGAGATAAAAGGACAGAATAGGAGAAGGACCAGGACACAGGAACGGAGGAGGGGTAGCATTGTAATGAGATTGGAAGTTCTGTCTATTGGTAATGTGGGCAGAGAAACGACAAGTGTGTCCAAGCCGAGAATGTATGTTTAGACTTAGCTGATTATTCGAGAGTTCTAAGACCATGACAAGATCATGACGACTCTTTTATAGCACCAGTTCCCTCCCCTTGATGACCTGTATTGGTGTTGCAAGCCGAGTGTGGGGGGTCCGCGGACAAGGAAACCCCTGCAGATCCACAACATTTAGAGTTGACTAGATCTGACTGTACGGACACAGCAAGCGAGCCTTTGCAAGCCTTTCCCTGCTGTACAACGCTTGACCCGGCTGGTGGGGATAAGCGAAGTTGATGATTCGTACCCACGCAGCTAATATCTGACAGTCATAGCTGGCGATCCTGACGACCATTAAAACAGATTCCACCTCGCCGACGAAGGCACCCAAAGGAACAGACTCTAAGGCCGGCTGAGATGACCAGCTGACTGCCCTAGCTGAGAGGCGTCAGTATGTAGGGATCATTCTTGAGAAATGCCATATGCACGATATGAAGCGATTCGACCTCAAGAAATGAACAGCTCATCGTGGCTGGATGTGGGAAAACCATCAAAAGGATCACAGCGGACTCGAGGGAAGAATCTTGGCTCTCAAAGTGAAATCAGATTGGCGTTTGGGAAGAAAACTAAAGATAATTTTTCGAACCTGCTGGACCACCAGAGAAGGGCTCTTACCTTGCTTCTCGCTGAGTGCAGCTGCGTTGTTCTTTCCTTGCAGGGCAATTGTTAGCTATGGCATCGAAACTTAGTTAAGATTCAAGCCAGATAAAGTCTCAACAAAGGCATTGCTTGTCCGTTTGAAGAGCCGAGGCATTTTTGCCAACTGAGTGTTGACCCTGGTTCACCATGCTTTATTGGGGTAGAGAATTCAGCACAAACCAAATCACCGATCAGTTGCCGAAGCCTTCGGCCGTGTGTTCGTTTTGACGGTCAAGTGCTTACCTCAAACGTGCATTAGAAACTCTATCGGGTCTTATGAAGTTCGTTGAGGGCACCAACAGAGCCACGTTTCGATGCAGGTTTCCCTGCAGCAAAGTACTAAAGGATGATGACAAGCTGTGATAACCCCATTCAATTGTCTAATCTATTCTCATTCCCAGCAGCGACCCCTTGTATTAAGACTAATGCTATACGACCCCTGGTTAAAAACACGTTGATGTAGGAAAGTATCTGCCCTTGACTCTTACTTTTACGTTATTTTATGGAAGCTGCGACTGAGAGCTAACACGGGCATGGATCTGAGAGCAAACTAAAATCAGTCATAGACAAAGAAGTCAAAAAATGGTTGTCAAAACACCAATTAGGTGAGCCCCCTAGCAGCGGCCTCAAGGGAGCGCAATTAGTCTCCTCAAGCCAGGGTTGAGGGTGACAAGATGCACCATGGGATATGTAACTCCGCGGAATTGCCCTGACAACCCCGACCAGTCATCCATGACTGCGGCACCAAGCCTCTAAGGAGTTACGATGCCATTGTCCACCAGCTACCGACCACGAGCTAGGCCAGGAAGAGAATCGAGTGTCGACGAGCTAAAAGCAGGCGGATCTCAGCTTTCAACGAGCATAGCCTTGATGTCTGGATACAGTTGATTTCTAGTTCCTGTAAGCAAAGGTAGTATTGCCCTAACCGAATCGTTATTTTCGATCTGAGTTACTGAAGGGTTATATTTCCTGGCTATATCCAGTCGCCAAGACCCAGTTATTCATCTGTGGAATTTGCTATGGCTTCCTCGGCTATACTCAGGCGGTGATAATGGTAGCACGGTTCGTATATTGCTTTTCTATTCGCTGCCTAGACCAGATTCCAGGGATCCGCATGATGCAGCTCAATCTCGCACGAGCGGGGGCATTTATAGGAACGACGGACAAGCACCATATGAGCGAAAACCTCGAGTTAGAGGAACCATGTGGCTGGGCTAGGTGGGATTACAGGAAGCAGCTTGATAGTGGCAAATTTGTTCGTCGGCTGCGGAGGGTTTTCTAGGCGATGCTGGGCTGATTTTCGGATATGATTTAGGAGGGCGAGCGGGTTGGTCGAGGCGAATGTAGCCTATTATATGTGTAGGTAGGCTTCGATTCCTGGAACAGCAAATCGATGTTGAATGGTTCAGTTTGCTGCCAATTACATGGCCCTTCTTCCATATTTTAGAAAGGTCCAGTGTGAAGTCCCCCGGTCCGATTTGACATATCTAACTCTCTGGATCACAACTCAGGACCCCAAATACATACATAACCCATTCCATATGGTACATAGTAACCCAAATCCCATGCCTGTCTACCACCACACCTACCCCCTCTTCCACCCCTCCCACCTCTCCAACCCCTCAACATCAAGCCCAAACAAATCCAACATCCTCCCAACAGAGTGCTCCACCAAATCCATCACACTACCAGGCCGAATATAAAACCCCGGAACAGGCGGGAACACCACAGCCCCCGCCTCCGTCACAGTGGCCATATTCCTCAAATGAATCGCACTCAACGGCGTCTCCCGCACAGCCAACACAAGCCTCCGTCTCTCCTTGAGAACAACATCCGCAGCACGCGTTATCAAATCATCGCATAATCCATTACTTATCGCAGCAAGCGTCTTAACACTGCAAGGCACAACAATCATCCCAAGATCAACCTTGAAAGAGCCGCTTGCGATAGGCGCCGCGAGATCAGCGTTGCTGTAGACGTGGTCTGCGAGGGCGCGGACGTTTGCAATGCTATAGTCTGTTTCGTATTTTATGGTGGCTTCGGCCCATTTGCTTAGGATTAGGTGCGTTTCGATGTTTAGGGATCGTAGGGTGAGGAGGGTTTGGATGCCGAGGATTGAGCCTGTTGCACCAGTTAGGGCGATTATTATTCTTTTGCGGCGGGGTGGTGCTGGGTTTGGTTGGTGTTGTATTTGGGATGGAGGTTGGAAGTTAGGGTTCTTGTTGTTGTTCTCATTTTCGGTGTTGTTGGGCTCAGCCGGCGCGTTCCGGGTGAACAAAGCCATTTCGATCGATACTCGGAAGGGCAAATGAACAAGGACAAGCCTGCAATTAAATAAAGCGATGCAAAATGACGCAAAATAATATTTCATGACTCTGTTCAGCCCTTTATAAACGTAATAGCTTGCTTCGTCTTGCATAGTTCCCCCAAGTTGGGGTATTTTGCGTGGCCCACACCGGGAACGCTCCCGATCCCCCTCCAATTTGGGGAAGAATCAACAAGCCCTATTCCATGATGTATAGCATCTTTAGGCAACAGATAAATAGAGTGAACCTTGCTTTTTGAGTTTTATCTTCTTGCTCTGTGCTTCAGTCCGTCGTTTGAGTTTCTTGAGTGCTGCCGTTTTCTATCCCGTCAATCTTCAACCTCTTCTCTTACATACCTCGCCATGGCATCCCCTCCATCAGCATCCCACCCCCCAGCATCCGCTGACCTCCGCCAATTCCTCACCGAACTCGAAACCGAAGGAGACCTCCTCCGCATCAAAGAACAAGTCGATCCCGAAATGGAATTAGCAGCCATAACCCGCCTTGTCTACGAAACCGAAGAGAAAGCACCTCTCTTCGAAAATATCAAGGGCCGTCAGGGCACTGGGCTCTTCCGTGTCCTCGGTGCACCAGTCGGACTAAGTAAAGTTCCTGGACAGAGGCTTGGCCGGATTGCTAAGTCCCTGGGCTTACCGTCGACTGCCTCGGGGAAGGAAATCATTGATAAGATCAATGACGCTAGAAACCTCCAGCCTCTTGAACCCGTTGAGGTTTCACCAAATCAAGCACCAGTTAAGGGGTTCAAGCTTGTCGGCGATGAAGTTGATCTTACGTCTCTACCAACGCCCCTCCTCCACGCGCACGACGGCGGCAAATTCCTCGAGACATTCGGCATGCATATCGTTTCGACCCCCGACGGAAAGTGGAAGAACTGGTCCATTACCCGCGCAATGGTCCACGGAAAACGAACGCTCGTCGGACCGATTATCCCAAAGCAAGACATCGGCGTGATATACCAGATGTGGAAGGATAAAGGGGAGGATATGCCCTGGGCACTCTGCTTCGGTGTCCCCCCCGCCGCAATAATGGCATCCGGCATGCCGATTCCAAAGGGTATTGATGAGGCGGGGTTCATCGGGGCTCTCATCGGAAAACCACTTGATGTCGTGAGATGTGAGACGAATGATATTCGTGTTCCTGCGAATGCGGAGATAGTCTTTGAGGGGACTGTTTCCCTTACTGAGAAGGCTGAGGAGGGGCCTATGATGGAGTACCATGGGCATGTCTGGCCTGGGCAGAGCAAGCTGTGTCCGATTTTCCACGTTAACGCGATAACGTACCGCGAGGATCCGATTTTGCCGATTTGTATTACGGGGAGAGCGACGGAGGAAAGTCATACCGTTTGGGCGTTGACTATTGCTGCTGAGGTGTTGAATATTTGTCAGACTTCTGGGTTGCCGATTGAGATGGTTTGGTGTCCTTTTGAGTCTCATGCCATCTGGTATGTTATCCAGGTTGACCGGCTACAACTCCGGAAGTTGAATACCAATATGACGGACTTCTGTACTCGGCTTGGCCACGTCGTTTTTTCTTCTAAACCCGGGTGGTATATGGGGAAGGTATTCGTTGTTGGTGAGGATGTTGATCCTACGGATCTGAAGGACGTCATCTGGGCTGAGTCGACGCGGTGTGAGCCTGGGACGAACGAGTTCTTGTTTGATGACTATGGGAATATACCACTCATTCCGTATGTCGGGCATGGTGTTCAGCCGGAGGCGGGGAAGAATCATAAGAAGGTTGTCAAGTGTTGTATGTTGCCTTGTGAGTTTGAAGACGTGGACATGCCGTGGAAGGTTGGGTCGTTTAGGGGCAGTTATCCGGAGGATGTTCAGAGGTTGGTGGAGAGGAAGTGGGAGAAGTATGGGTTCTCGGCTTTTTGATGCCAGCGACGGTTTGGACTTGTTGGCTTTGCGAGGTCATGGAAATATTCAACCATGTTGTATCATGTAGTCGCTTGCGTTTGGCTGTCCTGAGTTAGAGAAGTAGACCCCATCATAGAAGCTGGAGACCTCAATCTCCCCATTCCTCTCTTTGCTCTCCACCGATTACTAGACACAATGATCTCCGGACACCCCCTGATAACCCAACTCCACTTGGCAAAAAAGAACTCAGAGACCTCCCAATTCCCCGGCATCCACGGATCACCCCACACCATCATTCCAAAGTCTTTACTCGCAGGGTCCATCAGATCATTGCAAAGCTGGCAATCGTCAAACTCCTCTCCTACTCCTATAAGATTATCCCGAATCTGCGGGAAGGGGAAACAATCTAGCCAGGGGTGGTGAGGGGTGTTTCGTTGTGTGGATGTCGGGGAGAGCGCGGTTGGGAGATTGTAGTAGCGTTCACAAGGATAAGAGATATCCATTGAGCCAGGTATAGAAAGGAAAGGGGACGCAGCGTCATCATCCATATCCTCAATAACCAACTCCAAGACCCTAAGGTTCTCAAAGAATTTGGACAGGGTCATAAGATGATCCAAGCAGGCGTTACCAGTGAAGTATCGCTGGTAGGCTGCCCTATCAAAGTGTGCCATCATAATAACGGCCTCTGGAAGGGTCGACGGCTGGGGATACTGTTGCAAGACCTGACCCCTGGTTGTCTTTGGCAGGATAAGGGCGTTGTGGCGGTTATTCTTTGCTTCCTGTGCTGCGGCTTTCTGTTATGCGCGGAGGGCCTTCTTCCGTTCTCCTGTAAGTAGTCTTAGTCTAAATGCTACCATCTAGTTTGAATACATACGTTGTGCGCGTTGGTTCAGCAGATTCTGTAGTCTTCTACGCTCGGCAGGGTCGGTGATTCCAGCCCAGTCTTCGGCGGTTGAGCGGATCCGGTCCCGGGAAGAGCCCTCATCTGATGAACTTCGAGGAGCGTAAACGTGCAGTTGTGGCATTGTGGGTCATGGAGAGGTTGAATGATGAGTGGTGGTTGAAGTCGAGTTGGGATATGAATGGCCAACGGTTCAAATTCGGAAATCGGAAGATATGCAGGAGTGGGTCTAGTGTCCCATGCACGGGCCTTGCTGACGGTTTTTGGGCCAATCAGATCGAATGTTCAATATCATAGAGCTGGAGGGCTATGGTATAGGTAGACCCATGTTGACCCCCAAAGGCCTCACGAAGGAAGGCTACGAGATCCAGTTTGGAACGAATGTTCTCGGTCCAGCACTCTTCACCCAACTGCTCCTGCCCGTCCTACGCGAAACAGCGAAAATAAACCCGCAGACCCGTATGGTCATGCTTTCGTCTGCGGCTCATTCCCAGGCACCCAGCGACGCATACGACTTCGATGAACTCCGCACTCCAGCGCCGAAGAGACATACAACGAATGGCTATACCACCTCTAAACTCGCAAGCATCCACTACGCAAAGGCCCTTGCTGAGCGCGAAAGTGCAAAGGAAAGTGGAGTTAAAATCATTCCTGTGCATCCAGGCATGGTCGCGACGAACCTGCACCAGGAATCAACGGGAATATTTCTCAGGCCGTTCCTCTTTACAGCTGCGAAGCTGTTTGCGACGCCCGTGGAGAAGGGCGCCCTGTCGCAATTCTATGCGGCTGTTAGTCCTGATGCGAAGAATGGTGTTTATTATGGGCCTATTGGGAAGGAAGAAGCAGGTTCAAAAATTGCGAGGGATAAAGGGTTGCAGGAGAAGTTGTTCAAGTGGGTTCAAGGGGAGTTGAAGGGGCATGTTGAAACGATGATATAGACTACCTTTATACAAACATGGGCTTTTTTTTCTTTGTCCTTTCTTTCCATGGCCGCATTTGTATAGCATCTAGATAGGGAGCCGTTTCCTTATATACGGTAATCAGCCGTCGAGGGGTTGGATTAGCAGCTCTTCACAGAGCCTAGACTCTCTCGTGTTTTGATTATGGAGCTAGGATGGCAAGTCTACTTTCTCAGAGCGAGACATCTTTGTCGTCGGTGGTACTGTTGCTAGACAAGAGGATTAATCAATACATCGGGTACTCTTACCGGACCCTTATCGAGTTGATCTCAGTAAGTAGATGGAGAGGAAATGCTGCGGATTGAGCGTGCCCGTTGGAAAAAGGAAATGTAAGGTATGGATATCAGTTTCGCGAGATCGGAGCATTCTTAGATAACTCTATTACAACGAGCAGAGCACAAAAGGCAGAGAATTCATTACTTGCAAGCCAAATTTCATCGCTGGACTTCCACAGGCAATCACGTCACAGTCGTCTTCGTATTCGAAACGGAACTCTTCCAGCGGGCTTCTTGACCCCAAAGCCAAATCGAGGGGATACAAATTCCAAGGCAGAGCTTGGGGCTAACAGTTCGATATCGAAAAAGGTGGTAATCATAGCGACAGTTAGCAACATGATTCGCCTAGCTAGTATTCTTCCGGGACAAGCATGTTGTCCTCCTAGGAAAGCAAAATCATGGTCAGCTTATTGTTTTCTGTTGATGAGATAGGAGTGCTTCTTTCTCCTTTCTTGTAGGGCTCGTTACCTCCGTAGGGAATCCAGATTCCTTCCAAGACCTTGAATGGAGAACTTCTCTGAGCCATTGCTCACGTATCCTTTACGATTACCCGGCTTGCCGGTCCAGGGGCCTTGTCTCCTCCAAGGGCCGCTAAGTTCATCTTTGTCCTTGACGAGAAATCAACGTGGCCAGAATCCGTTCAACGGATATTGGCCACTCCGTGTGTTCCACACGCTGTCATCCATATGAGATAACCATGTGTTGATGAGGACTAGCTTGTTCATGGGAATTATACTATCGCCAACTTGGAGATCATGGTGCGGCGAGCATCGCGGTATATGGATCTGCACTCCGAAGCGCAAGGTCTCCGCATAAATAGAGAGCAACAACGGGTTCTTCTCCAACAGCTTGATATCGAGCTTGAGAGGATCCTTCTGAACGGTGCTGACCCTAGCGCATTGGCGGATATCCTTGAGAAGGGATATATCCTGATATATGTGCAGGCAGGAAATCACTGTTGAAGGGACGACGTTCGTAACGCTCCTATCGTGAATATTGTTGAGATTATGAGATAACATAGCATCCGCCAAACAGGCTCTAGGGAACGACTTACGCCCAGATCAGCGCCAAGTCGGCCGACGCAACAGCCCGCGAGTCCTGCTTGTCGAGCTTTAACAGCATTTCATGTCTGCGGCGCATCATTGCAGAACCCCAAACTAGATTATCTGTTGTTTCTTCTGTGTTTGACGCCGAAAGAATTGTCGCGAGCTGGTGTCATCGCATTATTGATGCGAGAAGCTTGCTTCGGAGTTTATAAGCTTTGGGGATTTGGAAATAAGGCAATTTTTTCGCGAGCTGCATAACCCGCCTATCATAGTCCCAAAGATCTTGAATTAAGTCTGCGCTAGTGGCCAACAGCAATGGCCCGAATAGTGCTTTTACGATTGATGACCCGAGATGTTCTTCGAGGAATTGGGTCAGATCCTCATCTTGAACCCACTCTTGGGGCTGAAACGCGGAGCCTTCTGCAACCCCAGCCAAAGAAGCGAATAGTGCCTCTTCGAATATTCTTGTCGTGGGGTCCAGGCCTTCACCTAGGAGGCCTTCTGCCAGATTCCTGTGTGTGTAATGGCTCACTCGCGCAGTTTCTTCTACCTGGCTGCCTGGTAGAGGCTTTCCACGGAAGCCCGAGGTGTCAGACAAGTAAACTTGAAGGGCCTTATCACTCATTTCAAAGCAGTATTTTAGGACAATAGCTTAGGCTCTGGTGACAGTGAGACTCGGATGACTGAAGATCTGGGTAATGTTCTTGGGCTGTTGTACGAGGTATACTTCATCAGCCAGGAGGTCAACGCGTAGGGGCCATCGGCCGTGACAATACTCGCTAATTTGGAACATCAGCAGTAGGCCTCTCGAATTACAGGTTTTCTCATGCGGTTCCGATAATTCATATAAACTCAGGCAGCTTTGTGAAAGAAATACGGGTCTCCATTGATGAAGCCGAGGGTATTCCAACGTATAGGGCAGAGACAAAGGGCTGGACTCCGAATTTTGCAGCTTTGCTCTACGGCTTCAGAGCAGTGCGAGAGTAACAAGAGGGACTAGTATTGCCTCAGTCAGGCACCATACCCATTGCTGAATCTCCATGATTGATGGACGGGTCGGAGAGGACAATTCTAAGCTGGCGTCTTACTGTCCACGATTGAGGCATTCGAGGAGACGGCTAAAACTCTTTACCATAGAGATGTGGCTGCTTTGCGAATGTCCAGCGAGTCGGACAAACTTGCCATCCGTGATCGAAAGGTGTCTTTGTATACTGAAACTGAGCTGTACCCCTCTTTTCTGCTGATGTGATTTTCTTGTAGATGTCTATATATACCCATGATGGATCCTCGCCACCACCAATGAGCAGCCATCCGACAAGGTCCGAGACACTGATCAAGGATATGGTAAGTAATGCAACCAAATCGAAACCACCAGTCCACGCCCTCCCCGCTCTTTACCAAGCTGAATTTCAGCCTTGCAGCAAACAACTAATGATCCATGTCATAGACTCGCCTCTGGTATCCCTCCTCAACCAATCTCACCCCATCCTTCCTCACAGGGGACTCATGTGACTTGACAGATAACCCATGTTGAAAACAAAGAATGGAACAAAATTAGGATTCCATTTATCTTCCAAACACTAAAGACAAATGCGAGATTAAGTTCCATTGTTAACGGCTACTGACAAAAGCATCGATAGCACAACCCAAAGTTTACCTGTGGGTGTATGTAGGAAGCAGACGTCCAGTAGTTCGACAGTGGAGAGACACAGACAACCCTCGAGCTCCATCCCTGAACCATGATATTATCTTGATGTGGACCGACCCTCGGTATCATGGTAGCACACATTATCGAAGTGGCAGAAGTGAAAATGAAGGGGACCAACAAAAAGCTTACTGACGTTGGACAGACGTCGAACAAAGAGACAGAATTTGACTTGGCATTGACAATCCGTTGGACAATCCAAGCCCAATACTATTCCTTGTTCCTGTGTATCTCGCGCACAGACTTTTATGAGTTCTGGATTTTCCCATCGCAACTCGGTTTTAATTCTATAACCTCCATAGTCAAGTATGCATGTGTTGGGTAAGGCTGTCCTCTGCATCTCAAGAAGAAAGAGAAGTTTTGTTCTCACTATTCTCTTCAATTCTTCGTTTTTATATTCTTATTTTCCGAGATGCTTTGGCTGATACTTCTCACCATCACTTTGGCGTCCTTTTGGCTTCTCGGGGGTCTGCTCACACTCCCCCACGACTCTCGAGAGCCCCCGCTCGTGCCCCAGCTAGTGCCTTCGATTGGGCACGCTCAAGGAATACTGTATCATGGCTCACGCTACTATACAAGGATATTGTGAGTCGTCTTACGTCTCCTTCCAATATCTGACCAACTCTCTTTGTAACAAATAAAAGCTCCAAATATCCAAAAGTGCCCATCTATACCCATCAAGCGCTATTCTGGAAGATCTATATCGTAACATCCCCGATGTTAGCATCCGTTATCGATCGCCACAGCAAGTCGATCTCATTTAAACCTGTTATTGTTCTGTTCGCAAGGCAGATACTCATGCCAAGTCAGGACGCTCTAAATGTTCTGTCTGGAGGGCTTGAAGATGGAATCAATGGCCCAAGTGGGCTCGAGGAAGAGACGCTAAGGGTCACACATCAGTCGCCGATGCCTGGAAAAGGTCTGGAAGATATAACGCAAGCTCTGCTCGAGAGCGTTTCGCAGCGCCTGGGAAACATGTCGCTTGGGCAAGGGCAGACCAGAGCTAATGTGGCGTTATTTGCTTGGGCGCGTGGCTTGGTTACTCGGGCCAGTACGGATGCAATATTTGGAACAGAGAAGAACCCCTTTCAGGACCCCGAAGTGCAAAATGCTTTCTGATTAATTATCTCACCTTCATGCAGACCGTATGTTGAAGACCAGCGAGGAAATAATGCCGGATCATTCCCTACAGGAGCGTTGACAAGGACTTCGTTTACCTTTGGCTCAACATCCTCCCTCGGATTGTTGCACGTCATGCCTACCGCGCCCGTCAGCGTCTCTTCGATGCCTTCTATTCATACTACGCGTCTCGCGGCCACGAACATGCATCGTGCCTCGTCAAAAGCCGCTATGATGTTAATCACAAGTACGGTATTTCACAATCCGACATTGCTCACTTTGACCTCAGCATCTCCTTTGGCATACTGGTTGATACCGGTCCTTTGGCAGCATGGACACTATACTACGCTTTTTCCTCCATGGAGACTCTCACCAAGCCCCGCCAGGGCATATTCAGCTACGTGGAAACCACCAGGGATGCTACAACTCGCCGTATCTTGGCACACCACCTGAACGTTGCTCTGGTAATGACAAACTATCCATTTCTCCAGTCCTTCATCCAGGAGGTTCTTCGTGTGCACTCTAAAAATGCTTCTACTCGTGTGGTGCTCAGCGATACCATGATTGACTTCGAAGGCGCTAGCTATCTATTGAAAAAGGACTCAATATTACTCATCCCATCTGGGGAACTACACGCCGATGTAGATGCATGGGTCCCCAGTCTACAGTGTTTAACCCTGCGCGGTTTGTTCATGAGAAGCCAATGTCGAGGCCGGCCCCTGCGTATCGGGCGTTTGGCGGCGAGGCTTGGATCTGTCCAGGCCAACATTTCGCATCAACGAGGTAGCGATCATCCTAGTAATGATGGTTTGCAAGTTTGATTTATTTTCTGTGGCGAAAGATGGGTGGATAATGCCGGAATGTCGACCGCATATAACGACTTCAATTCTGTCGCCTGTTGGTGATTTGGCTGTTGAGATTATGGAAAGGAGGCACGCAGATGATGGGTTGTGGACTTTTTCGTGGAGCAGGTAGGGTATCGTGTATACTTCTCGTAGGTCCTTGATCATAGTTCTCCTGGCAGTCTCTGAGGATCATTGTGGAACTTCCTCTAATCAGCTTTGAACGCTCACAGCTGTTCGGATCTATAGCTATCAAATCAACACGTCCTAGTTGCCCAAGTAGGTATTGTGCAGCGCAGGGATGTCTTATTGCCAAGACACTTTGTGGGCTCTGTCCTACACTGGGTTCTGAAGGCTTGTTAGGTCGTTGTTGTCAATGTGGCCATGGCAAGGCTGTGCAGGTAGTCGATTCCTTGTCACCCCCCACCGTTGCATGCGTCGTACACATTAGGTACTCTTTCTTTCTCTCAACAAATAAGAGTCAGACACTCTGAGGTCCCAGTTCCACTTTATGTATCTCAGCATTCTTCAACATCCGAACAAACTCATTATCTGCTGATGGCGATTGACCTTAGCGATGGACTGGGAAGGCACTGAAAATACACAATTGGGAACTGGATGTGAGGTCTGACCCCCCTTCAACCTTTAGTGCATTGATGTAAGAATATTTATTACTGGCTGTCTGAACTGGTCTGAATTAAAATGCTTAGATCCTAACTGTACAGGATTAGTAGGAGAGCCTTCTACCAGTCATGCCCACCCTGCGACGCTCCAGCTGCGCACAGTGCCTTCAAGTGCATCCGAATTACCCTCCTAGTCCTGTTCTGAGCTGACTATATGCCACGCTGTCTGCTGTCAATCTCACTATGAGTCACTGTCTCCTTGACATATATTTCCAGCCTCTCTAGCACTTAGCAACGAGTTTCGGCACCGTTGTCAGAAATTTAGATAGCCCCAAGGTCTTCCTTCCTCTCACATCTTCTGATGGACAATCTTCAGACATACAGTCCTCCGAGGGTAACCAAACCAGTGTTAATAGTAGGTATCACAGCCACTCTTCTTCCTCGGTCATGGCCACTCTGGCTATCTAACGTGCAGTATTATAGGGCGTCATCTGGGGCGCAACAGCCATTTCATTCTTCTTCATCACCACCCGGATTGCATCCCGCGTTTTTGCGTTTCGTCGTCTTTGGTTCGATGATGCTCTTGCAATTGGCGCATGGTTAATGCTACTTGCCCAAGCAATAGCTTGGCAGATCCAGGTCGATAACCTATATTTTAGGTACTTGTTAGCCGAAGGCCAAATCAGCCCAACAACAGATAATTTGAACCGCTTCTCAACACTTCTGCGTGGCGAACTTGTTGTTAATATTCTTTTCTATTCCTCCCTTTGGGTAATCAAGGCGTCATTTCTGGTCTTCTTTCGCAGGTTGAGTGGTATAAGTCGCCGGTGGATCATCTGGTTCTGGTGCGTCGCCGCTTTTGTCGCGGCTACATACGTTGTCTGCATCGGTAATATTCCGTATCGCTGTTTGCTCAAGGACGCCAGACTAGTCATTGGTAGGTGAAACTCTCAGATATCACTATATTTCTATCAGTCTTACACTTGGCTGCTATTGACATCATCTGTCCCAAAGCAAATTGCAGTGACCCAGATTTCTACTACTACCAGTACTTGGTTATGATCATCAATATGGTCTTCGATGTTCTCACGGATATTTGTAGTAAGTTTCGTGTCTTTCGACTGAGCCTGGCCAGCGTACACTTGTCAGCCCTCAACATTACCACCTTACTAACCACTTGTTGTTTTTCAACCAGTCATCAGCTTACCAGTCTCATTACTCTGGAATGCACAGATCCCCACACGTCGCAAGATAATTCTCATGGCCATCCTCTCACTGACTGTGGTCATAATAATTGTCTCCATCGTACGTGTTGCCGTCGTTGCCACCAGAACAGAACAGATTGACCCAACCTGGTTATGGATGTGGAGCTTTATCGAAGCCACTGTTGGTACGTGCCTTGTTCTCTCCAGATGAATCTAGATGATGGTATATATGTTCATATGGGCTAACGGCCAACTTTGCTTCGGCAGCCAATATAATTGCCTGCGTGGCCTCGTTCCGCCAGCTTTTTGTAAAGCAGGGCAGGGCCGACCGGTCCACGACGCCTGTACCAAGGTCTGGAGCAGGACCTGGGGCGTCTCGGCATAATAAGCGGTCTCCTTCCTCCTCTGAGCACCGATTCCCGCTTTATGAGGGTGAACTAGGACCATACCGCAGCCCAACGACTCGGTCGCAGGACAGCCAGAGCGTTGCTCTGTCCAGTTTCGAAAACCACCGAGGCCACAGTCCTGGAGTGCCAGCATCCAGGCTATGATTCTGTTTTAACATGTTGGGGTTGTCGCTTCATGCTCTATCTGGCATGCCTACCTATGATCTACACGTGGACGCCAATGGTAAGGTGAGCTAAGACCGAGCAACCACTGATGCTTACACGGGTTAGGGTATTGGATCATATTCAAGTAACTTTTGTTATGATATTCCCATATATTTCATCCCACTATTCTACACCTGCCATGTCATGTTTGATTGGCGTCCCTTTGCGGTGCATGGATCTCGTACCATAACCCTACCTAGTATTCTTTGAGTATAGGTAGATTTGTTGGCGTCTGTCCAGATAGCCAACACTCACTTCAGCTCATGAACAGCTACCCCACTTCAGATAATACTGTCAGGACGGCCTTGTTCTTTATTATCTTCTTCTTAATAGGAATCAGCAGATAACGTGGGTTAGAGAGATGCCCTCATCAACATCCTTCTTCTCACGCCTCAGGCAGAAAAAGAGGGGCAATTCTCCAGTAGAACCTGAACATGAAGATGAACCCATCACCACCCACGAAACGCAGCCTGTTAAAGACCATGTACAGAGTACTCAAAGTGAAAACACCCCGAACCTCTGGAATACCGCCTACGATTGCCTGAAAATAGAGGAAAATGAGCTGGTCGACACCTACGAGCGAATTCTGTCGCGCGAACTCAAAGGATCAGCAGGAGGCAATATCATCGGACATGGCGATGCGCGAAAGAGGCAACTGCAAATGGAAGAACTCCTTCAAGTTGGTAAAACAAGGCTTGAGCGTCGGGATAATGTCAAGAAGGCAGTCGGCAAAGCAATGCAGGGCGTTCTTGCCTTGAATGATGTTATCGGCGCCGCGCTGCAACCTGTCCCCCAGGCTGCTCTTGCCTGGGTTGGTGTTTCTTTTGCTTTGCAGGTGAGTCTCTTGCGTCTCTTCTATCTTACAGGTAATTCTTCTCTGTCTCCATCTCACCCGTCGATAAATGTTTTTTCCCGCTCACGCCTTGTCTGGACAGATACTGGTTAATCCAACCACCGAAAGCACTGCGAATCGTACCGGAATCATCTATGTCACTTCTCGCATGGACTGGTATTGCGAACTGTCGCAACTGCTCCTCAAGGAGAATACTGTGGACAGGGGTACTCCCACAGGCCTGCGCTCCCAGTTGGAAGGCCAATTGGTCAACCTCTACAAACTTCTTCTATTGTACCTCATTCGAGCGATTTGTTCATTTCATCGAAATCGCGTCGTCAATTACCTTCAGGGCATGGTCAAGTTCAATGATTGGGAGGGCAGCGTCCAGTCGATAAAAGCTGCTGAACTTGTAGTCCAACAGGATGCCGCCAATTTCAACACACAGCAAATTAGATCACCTTTGGAACAATTGATCAGCTTTGCGCAAAATCAGGAGACAAACTTCCTCTCCAATGTCGAGCAGGCTATCCAGGATCAGAGCAAGCTGCAGGACCTTTGCTTGACGGATCCCCGGGACGACATGGATCGTATTGAGCAATCCAAGGGCCGACTCCTCAAAGACTCCTGTGCTTGGGTCCTCACTCGCGAGGATTTTACGAAATGGAAGGACGGAAACGCTCTCGATTGTTTTGGATCAAAGGGAACCCTGGAAAGGGCAAGACAATGCTTATGATTGGAATCATCCAAGAGATGCTGCAAGCGACCCAGGACACCGGCCTCGTATCCTTCTTTTTCTGCCAGAAGACGGACCCAAATCTCGATAACGCGACAGCCATACTGCGTGGACTCATTTATCAGCTCGCTGTGCAGGAGAATGCCTTGATATCCTATATTCGCTCGGAATATGACAGCCGAGGACGATCACTGTTCGAAGATGCCAATGCATTCTTTGCTTTATCGCGGATTTTATCCAAAATCCTAGACCATCCGAGCCTCTCCAATGTGTATTTGGTCGTTGACGCCTTGGACGAGTGTCAGACGGACTTGCAGCCATTGCTTGAGCTCATCATGCAACATACGTCGCCTCGCCTACGCTGGCTTGTAGCGAGCAGACCAGGAGATGATATCAGGGGTGTGCTGAACGTCGACAGTTACACCGAGCTAGACCTTGATCGAGACGCAGTTGAGAATGTGAGGACCGTGGTGAGCGCTTATATTAACTACGAGGTGGCCAATCTTTTGCAACAAAAGAAGTACAATCCGAAGCTTCAACAAGAGATTAAAGACTACCTACAACTTCATGCAGATGACACGTTTCTTTGGGTGGCTTTGGTCTGCCAGCAGCTGCGGCAAACCATCCTCTGGAAGACCTTGTCGGTTTTGAAGTCTTTCCCCTCGGGCCTCAAGCCTTTGTTCCAACGAATGATGGAAAGCATGAAGGGGCTAGGCGAGGAATCACCGGAGGTACTGGACTATTGCCGACGTATTCTTGCGGCTGTTACGCTCGCCCTGCGACCGTTACACCTGTCTGAGCTTGGCCTCGTTGCAGGTCTTGAGCCAGAACTTGTTGAGGACCACGTATCCCTGGTCGAGATTGTTGGGCTATGCGGAACTTTGTATTTGTCCGCAAGGAGACCATTTACGTTGTCCATCAGTCCGCCAAAGACTATCTCTCCACTCACGGAAGGGACGACATCTTCCCAGAGGGCGTCGCAGCAACCCATTCAGAGATCGTGTCACAGGCATTGAAGGAAATGGCGAACACACTGCACCGGGATATCTGGAATCTACATGATCCTGGCTCCTCTATCAAAGTATTCCAAGCCCCCATATTAGATCCGCTTGCACATATTGGATATGTATGCACTCATTGGATATACCATATCTGTGAGCTTGATGCGGATACCCAACAAGGCTTGGGGCTATGTGACGGAGGCGAGGTTGAGGTTTTCTTCCGTAAACATCTCCTCCATTGGCTTGAGGCTCTGAGTCTTCTAAGTAGGATAGGCAGCGGGGCGAGATGATTTCAAAACTGGAACAGTCTCTTACGGTATGGATTCCAAAATGATGACAGGCACAGATTTGCTAATTTATTCCTCGCAGATAATATCGTCCAAGACTACTCAGTTGCTCCCACTGGTTACAGATGCAAAGCACTTTGTCGGCTATCATCAACACGTTATTGCGGCTACCCCCCTCCAGATTTATTCTTCCACTCTTGTCTTCAGCCCGGCCTCAAGTCCCGTCAAGCGCCTATTCGAAGACCAAATTCCCTCGTGGATCAAAAGAGTTCCATCGTTGGATACAGATTGGAATATGCAGACTGAGCAGATAGTGCAGACCTTTAAGTGCCAACAAGAAGGTCGTGTGGAGAGTGTGGCATTCTCCTCGAATGACAATATCTTGGTATCGCGCACAGCCTTGGTGGAGAGGCCAATAAGCGTATGGAATGTGCAAACTGGAGAGCATCTCCGATTCCTTGAAAACCATACCGAGGGCCTGACGTGTACTGGGGTATCCTCGGATGCGCAGGTTACGATTGCTGAATACCATGCTCTCCGCATATGGGATGCGTATACAGGAGCCTTGAAGCACACCATATCGATTGAAAAATACCGTTTAGCCTTGATCGACGTTTCACCTGCAGGTGACGTGGCCCTTTGCGACGGACAGATTCAGATCTGGAATACCTCAGACGGAAAGATTAAGGAAACCTTTGGAGAATTCGATCAAACAGTTCTGGGTATGACGCTCTCTCCTGTAGGGACGCGTTTGGCTGTGAAGTTATTGAATGGCGGCATCCAAATCTGGGAGTCTGGAAAGAGATCATGGTCAATCATCCAGGCATTGGAGACAGGCAGCACCATAATCGCGATGCGCTTCTCTGGCGACGGTCGTAAACTTGCAATCATCTCTGGGCCGAGAGTGCATGTTTGGGATACTGCTATTCCAGAAAATTGGCACACTCCTGCAGCGCATTCAAAGCCAATTGTGGTAATAAGGGCATCGCCATGTGGGAAGTGGCTATTAACTGGGACGATAGATGAGATCGGTCTTTGGGATCGGGCAACAGGACTACTGGTTCGCACTGTCGATACGAGTCGTTACTGGACAGTCTCGCTGAAATTCTCGCACGACGCGAGACATATTCTTTGCACGGGCGCGGATGACAAACTCGTAGCCTGGGTCACCCAGACTGGCGATACAGTGCTGACCGGTCACTGCAAGTCTATGAGGCAGGCAATTTTTTCCCCTGATGGAAGGAGAGTTCTAGCTAGTTCTCGGCGTGGAACGGTGTGTATTTGGAGTTTAGAATCAGGCGACCTGGAGAGAACCATAGCGACAGATGAGGAACTCTTGTCTCCTTTTGCTTGGTCATTAAACGGGCTGTTTTTTGCCTCGAGCTCACTCACCGGCCTCAAAATATGGAACGCAGAGACACAAGCTGTACAGGAAGTTTCTGCCGATCACGACTTCATCCTAGGTATTGCATTTTCACACGATGGGCAGTACCTGGCTTGTTCCACGAGTGAATGTATCTGGGTGTATGACATTGAGACAGAGGTTACGCTCCATGCCCTAGATCCAGGTTCAATAAGTGCTACTGACTTGCGGTTCTCTGAAGGTGGATCGCATCTATTTACTAATAATGGCTGTATTGCTCTCCCGTCGGAACCATCGTTTCGAGGTGACAATGATGATCATTATGACCCAGCGAACTGGGTTGGATATGGCCTCAATGTTTTCATGGAGATTACTTACAATGGGAAGCCGCTCCTCAAATTACCTCCCTAATACGTGGGAGAGCCATGCTTAGTCCAGGACTGCATGGTTGTCCTCGTTGATGGGTCTGGACATCCTATGACCTTTGAGTTTGATGAGGATACTGCACCTTTGTGAGCTGAGTTCTATTGTCAGCTGAGGCTTACCGGAACGAATCGAGAAGCACTCCTGGGAAGAAGATGGTGTAGATAGATATACCAAGCTGGATGGAGGGCTTCAGCTTGGGTAATATAATCTTGTCTTGTCTTGTATCCATCCCGGTGGATCCCGATACATAACATGTATAGGCACCATGATGGTGCGAATAAATAGACTCTTTCGGGCAGTAGCAGCTGAATCAACGAGTGGAGGATGTATTGTGGAGGATATTACCCCAATCCCGTCGGATAAGATAGAACACAGAAAGCAAAAAGATCCAGTCCATTCAACCTACAAGCCGCGTCCAGGTTATAGTGACGGGGCAGAAAACTTGGAACCTGTAAAGAATGAGTGCCAAATACAGAACCAGGACGGGATAACATCGAGGATAAAGAGGAAAGCAATCGCGATGACCGGAGGGACCCACGGCACATGAGGCGAGGGCTATTTCTGTATGCAGACCTACCTCCGGTTCGATCCTCAGTGGGCATAGCAAAAATAACCTTACTATAACCAAGCCAAAAACTGGAACTCTCAGCCCGACCCGACCTACCTCAGGCTCTCCCGTCCAAGTCTTCTTGGTCCTGTCGCTTTACATCATATATATATATATATGAATATACACCCATAGATTATATTCCTAGAGTCGATTTACCTACTACCTACCTACCTAGTGGGGTTGGCATGCCAATTAAGTAGAAGGGTCAGGGTTCCAACTGTCAGCCCTATGGCTTGCTTTTCTGGGTACTCGGGGTTCAAGCTGAGAGGTGATTTGGTGCTGTTCGGTAGGTTAATAAGCTGTAGTGAGAAGGTAGACTCGCATAACTAGGTGTCATTTCTTGTTTGCTTTAGTTTGGTTAGTTTTTCATTGCAGGCCGGCGAAAGCCGGATGGGCGACGTGGTGTAGAGATCCAGGTAGGGTAGGGTAGGGGTTGGATATGCTGATATGTACTGCCCGTGAGCTGAGAGTTACTAGAGATGGACATGCGTGGGTAATCCAGGTAGGTTAGTGATGTCAGGAATTAATTTTACTTGAACTATGGCTACGATGCGCTTTATTTGCGATAGAGACGGGTTGGGTTGAGTTGAGTTCACTGGTGGCTAGCAGTGGAGGTGTGCAAAGTGCGTGGTGATCCTTGCGCATAGCTTAACCTGGGCCAGTGCTACCAGCGAGAAATCAGGAGAAGTCCAACAACCAGACAATGCTCCCGTCGTACTGACGTTTGGCCCCAAAGCCAGTGGCCATCCATCAATGAATGGCTCAATAGCTTTCGGACCTCTTTGTGAGTAACTAAGGACCGCATCATGTTCCGAATAAGCAAAGAATAGCCGCAAATCTTAGAAAAGCTCAGAGTACGGAGATACTGCAGTTTACAGACAATGTGTTACCCACCAAGTAACCACGCTGTGGCACTTTCGGCACAGTCAACAAGTGGTGCCACAGCGCCAAATCTGCAAAAGAACAAAAATTCGAGAAAGTGAGCGTGACGTATGTTTGCGTTGGACAGTCAGTGGAACGCATCTCGAGCGCGTCCTTGGAATATTTGAGTATTAGGCAAGTTCCGCGCGAGACTTAATCAGCGCTGGCGATGTTGCACGAACGGCAAAAGCTTTCCGAGAAGCTTTTTAGGACGCACAATGGCCGCTTCGTGCGTAGGGTTTCAAGAACCGCGATGATAGACTGCTCTGTCCGTCTCTGGCTCACCATCAAGGTTGCCGCGTCATTCTCTTCACCGCTGGACTCGCTTGAACAAACAAGCAACGGATCATGCACCCTCTAAAGAATGCGCATACACATCCAAGGTCCAGGATTCGTAGATAATCTCCGAGGCTGCTTAGCCGGTTACCTCGCAGCCAAATCCGCAAGCAGCGCTCAGTACTCACAGATACTCTGGTCCAAATCTGCATAACCAACTAGAGCAGACCGATCGATCCGTGGCGAGTGGTTACAACATGATTGATGCAGAGGACGTAAGGCTGCCTGCTGGTGACTAGTTGTCGTTGCACATAATAGGTAGGATTGGGATATGTCGATGCTGTCTGGCTTTGCTTTTTGCTGCAGGGAAATGGATGGTGAAGTGGTTGGCAGGGGTTCCTGGTGGCTGCATAAGTGTTGGCCAAGGTAGGGAACTGGGCGATGTGAGACGCCACCCGTATAATGCGGCGGTTTGCATCGGGACACTTGTTAGGTATCGTCTAGCTGGTCTAGCTGAGTTGGGCTGTGGAACTCGGTGCAAACCTAAGTTCAAGAGTGATCACAAGTTGGTTATATTGGGGTGTGCTGTGCTCTGATATATTTGGAGCGAGGCGCAAATGTAGATTAGGGTGGATGGTCTAGAAATAGTGGCTAAGCACTGTCAGCAAGCTCGGAGGATGTAGAACAAGCATTGTACTTTCCAGGGATTACCACGAAGGTTGTATAATTGTACTTGAGGAAATCAAGAAGCATGATGGATGTCACTGTAGTACCTTGTGGCCCTAAACCCGAATAGGAAAGCAAAGAGCTTCCCGCCGAGGCTCCCCAGCCCGAACCATCAACCGCGTCTCAACGCGCCGCAGAACAACAAATCTTCACATCTACCTTCCTCTGCTTTCTTTTCTTCTGTATAGCGAAACAACATTAATTCAAAAACTATCCGCCATGCCCC
The DNA here is from genome assembly GCF_047715825.1 of Aspergillus stella-maris. Taxonomy (NCBI): domain Eukaryota; kingdom Fungi; phylum Ascomycota; class Eurotiomycetes; order Eurotiales; family Aspergillaceae; genus Aspergillus; species Aspergillus stella-maris. The sequence continues at coordinate 74,324 of NW_027396862.1, read as the reverse complement.
CGCGAAAGAAAGACACCCCCGACATCCCCGCCGAACCCCCCGCCGAAACAGACCTGTACGCGGTGTTAGGCGTCGCAGAAGATGCAACACCAGAACAGATCAAGTCAGCTTACAGAAAGCTAGCCTTGAGGCATCATCCCGGTACACTCACTATCCCAAAAATTAGATGCGCAAATGATCCCTACAGAACGATCTAACAATCACTACTCTACAGACAAGGCCACCCCCGAAAACAAGGACGCCGCAAACGAACAATTTCAAAAGATCGCATTCGCATACGCGATTCTCTCCGACCCGAAGCGCCGCTCGCGATTTGATCTCACAGGCAGCACAGCCGAAGCAGTTGAAATAGACGACGACTTTGACTGGGTCGATTTCTACCGCGAGCAGTTCTCCACTGCGATTGATACGAATGCGCTTGAGAAGTTGAAGAACGAGTACCAGGGGTCGGAGGAGGAAGATCGGGATATCCTTGCTGCATTCGAGACCCACGGAGGTGATTTAGATCGCGTTTACGAGAGCGTGATGCTTTGCAATGTCATCGACGACGATGAGCGGTTCAGAGCTATAATCGACAAGGCTATACAGATGGGCAAGGCGGAGGGTTACAAGATTTACACAGAGGAGTCGGAAGATAAGAAAGGGAAGAGACTAAAACGCGCGCAGAAGGAAGCGAAAGAGGCTGAGAAGTTGGCGAAGAAGCTGGAGAAGGAAAAAGAGGGAAAGGGCGCGAAAGGCGGGGGACGCAACGGCAACAGCAAAGGCAACAAAGGCGATATGGATGGCATGGGTGACCTCGCGGCGTTGATCCAGCAGCGACAGGCCTCGCGCGCTGACTCGTTCTTCGACCGGCTCGAGGCGAAATATAACCCCGCTGGGAAGGGTAAAGGGAAGAAGCGAGTGGCGATGGACGAGCCACCAGAGGAGGCGTTCGAGGCTACGAATGCGCGGCGGAGCTCGAAAAAGACGAAAGCCAAGACTCAGAGCTAGAGAGTTGGAGTAAGAGCGTGAAAGCGAATTGGCTCGGTCGGTTGGTCTCGTGTTTGCTTGGGATTGGGCGTGGGCGTAAGGTATAGGGATAGGTTCAGCGTTTGACTTCTGTACAGTAAGAGTAACCAGGTAGCAAGCAGCCACAGCTGCAAGAACGCAGGTTGGAGTAATCTGCTCCGTATTGCTATGTAGATCTCTGAGAGGATATTGATCCTTTAGTGGTGCTACAAATGGCTCTCCCCAATTTCAAGTCACAGCCACACAGACATCACACGACAGAGAGCTGGCGTCTTCTATGACTCGGAGACTTGACATTGGCATTCTCATTCTCGCAGCAACGGGCTGATTGGCGATCTCCTGTGCGTCATTCCTAAAGCATCGCGGTGCTATTGATCGACTAGGAAGGAGCTGCAGTGACACAGGTCAGAGAAGGGATCTACTAGTAGCTGCTGCAAGGAGACTGTAATGGTGGTGGCCTAGTATTCATATACCCCGCATGCCGAGGCCGTCTTGGTGTGATTTTGAGCTTCTACTTTCTAGTCATAATCATGATTTAATTCTTTGAAGCTGATCTTCACTCCGCCATCTCCTCCCCGCTAAATACCTGCCAATTCCCCGCCCGCTGCCCCGGACACTCACACAACCACTCTTTTTTCACTCTTGCTCTTGCTCTTGTTCAATTCATCTAAAATTACAAAATATACATTCCAATCTAATTGGCAGGAATCCTTCAAATACTGCCGCGGCTCCTCCAATACCGTCGGCTCCGTTGACGCATCTTTGTCCCGGCGCAGTGCCAAGACCACGGCTAAGGCTGCAGCAAGTCACTCGACAAAGAGAATCGCCGATTTTTGAAGCCATCGCGGCCAATTCTTTCTACCGCTAACTCGGCTACCCTGGTCTAGATCTCCGAGATTCGCCAATTTGCACGTGGAGAGGGTCCCCGGGCTGCCAACCCTCAGCTGTGTGCTAGCTGCAGCCTAGCTGCTTGCCCAGCCTTGGGCATATATCAACTTTGTCGCACCCCGCCATTGCTTCCTAGCTAAAGAATACTGCCCAAGCTCGGTTCAAGCTCCTGTCCAAGCTCTCAGGACCAAAGGGTAAGATTTGGTGGAACTGACCGCCATCTCCAACCAGCTCTCCACACTCTTCACAGCTGTTGTGCTGTTGTGAGGTCGGTTCTCCACCGCTCGTCAACAGCCCATCGGCGGCGCCACCACCAAGAATGCCGTCTGGTCGCAGGCCCGGCGGGCTTGCCGCTGCCCTTGAAGAAGAACGTCTTGAGCTTGCTTCTGAATTGCGCAATTCCTCTGGAGCTCGAAATTCAACTACAAACTCTAGCTATGCGCCTCCCCGACGGAGCATACTCGACACCGCCACCGGCCCTTCGCCCGGGTACGTCGCCCCACGGCATGGTTCCATTGCGGGCATCGGTGTTGGCGTGACTCCGCCCGCTGGTCGCGACTACCAAGATTCTCAGTCCCCTCAACCTTCGCCTCCAGCAATGGACGGTACCACCGACACGCCTTCTTCTTCACCATCTCCAACACAAGCGCCCGCCGATTCACCTTCGCCAGTTACGACCCCCAAACCCGCATATACCAGTTTGAAAACCGCCCCGCCTCCTCTCAAGCGTCCGGATCCGCCGGCATCGAAAGATAAGAAAAAGAACGGTGATAAGAAGTCGAGTTCCCCCGAAGCAAGACGACCCAGTATTCGCTGGGACTCCGGAGTCGATATGCCGCCCAGCGCAAATGGCTCGAGGCGATTCGGGTTCGGCCCTCCTCAGGAGAAGGCGCCCAGAGCGCTTCCCGGTCAGAAGGCGATGGCGGCAGTGATGTCAGGGTTCGGTGGCTTGCCGAGCTTTAGTCGAGGTCGCGATTCGAGTCGAGGTGCTTCGAAGAGGGGTACCTCGTTAGACTCGCACCTTCCTTCTCAGGCTCGACGCGCGCAATCTGGCTCACCTGCTCGCCGCCTCCCGCGCTCCAACCTTCGCTCTTCGGTCTCCGAGGCCTCGAAAACCGCGCCAGAAAAGAAACCCGAAGCAGCCGACGAAAAACTCCTCCAGCCTTCGTCAGCCAACCGCGGCTCAGAAGCCGACACTAAAGGCTCGACATCCGGAGATGAGAGATTGTACGATAGTGATAACAACGCTTCCGACTCCAGCGACGAAGAAGAGGAGGAGTCTTCCAGCGACGAAGGGGCCAGCTCTGAGAACAACGGTGACGACATGGAACGCGGACGCAAGAAGGTTTCCGACCGAGATACGTCGAATGAGAGCGATACATTAGACGGGACGAAGCCCGCTTTGGACGAGGTAGCTGCAGAGAAAGAAACGAAGAATAAAGGCCCAGAATTGATACATTCGTCAAAGACTGGCCCGGTACCTAAAACGACTGAGATTTCAGAGGTTCAACCCCCAACGAACTTTGACGCCGTTCCTTCGGTGCTCAACACGCCTTTCGGGTCTGATGATGAGGCGGAACTGTCTGATATTAAACGTGCCCAAAAACTCAGCATCCAAATGTCAAGTGTCGATAACTCCATCCGCAATCGATCTATTCGTACTATCATTCGCGGCGACTATACCAATATGCAGGTAGATGCCGAAGGGGGCAAGCGACGCCAGCGCAAGTATCTCGTCACGACGGATCTTAGTGAAGAATCTGTGTACGCGCTCGAATGGACTATCGGAACAATCCTACGCGACGGTGACACCCTGTTTGCAGTTTTTGCCATGCACGAGGAAACAGGTACGCAGGTCGGCGATGGAGCCAAGGCGACACAGGATGTCGCCGCTGTTGTCGGTTCTCAGACGGCGGAGACAGTTCAAAAGACACAAAACGATGGGTCGAATACGAACAACCTTTCTCGAGCCATCTTCAACCGCCTAGGAACTGGTACTGATAGCAGACCCGGCTCGGTTGATTCTCGCGCAATGTCCAAGGCGGAAGCGGAACGCTCGCATGCCGTCCAGATCATCTCCCAGACCTGCGTTCGCCTTCTAAGGAAGACGCTGCTACAGGTTCGGATTGCGGTGGAGGTCATCCACTGCAAGAGTCCCAAGAACATGATCACGGAAGCTGTACGTTATCAAAGCCCACTTCATACTGCAATGTATACTGACATCTTCCTCTTCAGATTGACGGGCTGGAACCCACTCTTGTGATTGTTGGAGCTAGAGGACGAAGTGCGCTGAAAGGGTAAGTCTTCCTTATTTGACCCGAATGGCAAATAACTAATAACCGGCAGTGTTCTTTTGGGATCATTCTCCAACTTCCTTGTTACGAATTCGTCTGTCCCGGTGATGGTGGCACGGAAGAAGCTAAAGAAGAAGGCAAAGAACAAGACGCAAGTGCGTCTCTCCAACAATCTGACAGCGCCAAAGAAACTGGCCTCGGCGAGAGTAGATTAGCGAGTTATTACTTTACGATTTCATTCTTTGTCTGCATCGAAATACCATGATGAGTTGATGACCATATTCGGCTGGCGCTTAACAGGACAGGAACAGGAGGCCTATGTTGATTTGTTCTTTCGGGGGCTGTTTCTTAATTTGATTCCTCATGTGTATAACTATGAAACTACCTAATGATGAGAATGATGACTGGATTGATTGTCTGTGGTGTCTGTAGTACGTAGTTCTATGATGACATGTCACGTGGGCGGGAGCACTCCGCCAAACCGCCAGCAACTCCAGAGCGGCGGGTCGTCCTTCCCCGACGTTGACGGCCGCATCCAGAGCTCATCCCTCCTGCTTGTCCTCTCTCTTACCATCTTTACTCCTTTCTGCTCTATCTATCTCCTACCGGTGCCTCATCCCGGTCTCCTATAGCCATGGCGGACTTCGTCGACCCCCGAATGAGCTCCGTTCAGCCTCGCATCCGCTACAACACCATCGGAGGCATCAACGGTCCCCTCGTTGTTCTTGACAATGTTCGTACTCTATCCTGAAGAAAGAGCTCTCTTATAGCTTCTTCGACTCCTCGCTTATGATTTCGAGTCTAACACCTCGCCACTAGGTCAAATTCCCCTCCTACAACGAGATCGTCTCCCTGACCCTCCCCGATGGAAGTGAGCGGGCGGGTCAGGTTCTGGAAGCTAGAGGTATGTTTGCTACGCCTTTCAGTTGCTGGTAATATATTTTTTGGATCTCGAGAAGCTAACCATAGCTCTACCGAACAGGAAACCGAGCTATCGTCCAGGTGCGCAGCATACGACAATCCAATATCGAGCTACTAAGCTTGGCGGAGTACTGACGGTGCGATCGTATAATAGGTGTTCGAGGGAACCTCCGGTATCGATGTTAAGAAGGTACAATATATCACTCTGCCGCTGCGTTGGACCTGGAAGTGCGACAACGCTAACTCTGGGTGCTCCGTTAGACCAAAATCGAGTTCACCAACCACGCCTTGAAGCTCGGTGTCTCTGAGGACATGCTGGGTCGTGTCTTTGACGGTTCCGGTCGTGCTATTGACAAGGGTCCCAAGGTGTTGGCGGAGGACTACCTGGATATCAACGGTCAACCCATCAACCCCTACTCGCGAGTATGTTCCCGATACAAGGTTCCGCAGGAGGCTGGTGCTGATTAAAATGTCCGCCAGGTGTACCCCGAAGAAATGATCTCCACCGGTATTTCCGCTATTGATACGATGAACTCCATTGCCCGTGGGCAGAAGATCCCCATTTTCTCCGCCTCCGGTCTCCCTCACAACGAAGTCGCCGCTCAGATTTGTCGTCAGGCCGGTCTGGTCAACAAGCCCACCAAGGATGTGCACGACGGACACGAGGAGAACTTCTCCATTGTTTTCGCTGCCATGGGTGTCAACATGGAAACCTCTCGTTTCTTCACACGCGATTTCGAGGAGAACGGCAGTATGGAGCGTGTCACACTCTTCCTGAACTTGGCCAACGATCCTACGTAAGTTCGGTTTGAAGACAGTACGATGTCAGATGGCTGACTAGATACAGGATTGAACGTATTATTACACCTCGTCTCGCTTTGACCACAGCCGAATACTACGCTTATCAGCTCGAGAAGCACGTCTTGGTTATCATGACTGATCTGTCGGCCTACTGTGACGCTCTTCGTGAGGTTTCCGCTGCCCGTGAGGAAGTGCCGGGTCGTCGTGGGTACCCCGGTTACATGTACACTGACTTGTCGACCATCTACGAGCGTGCTGGTCGTGTCCAGGGCCGTAACGGTTCCATCACCCAGATTCCTATCTTGACCATGCCTAACGACGGTACGACATCAAAACTAATAACATCGAATATTGCTGATTTAGACAGATATTACACACCCTATTCCCGATTTGACTGGATACATTACCGAGGGTCAAATATTCATCGACCGTCAACTGTACAACAAGGGTATCTACCCTCCGATCAACGTCCTGCCATCTCTGTCCCGTTTGATGAAGTCTGCCATCGGTAAGGGCCGTACCCGTGATGACCATTCCGACGTGTCCAACCAGCTGTACGCCAAGTACGCCATTGGACGTGACGCCGCCGCCATGAAGGCCGTCGTCGGAGAGGAAGCCCTTTCCTCCGAAGACAAGCTCTCCCTCGAGTTCCTCGACAAATTCGAACGCAACTTCATTAACCAGTCCGCCTACGAGTCCCGCTCCATCTTCGAGTCCCTCGACATCGCCTGGAACCTCCTCCGCATCTACCCCTCCCACCTCCTCAACCGTATTCCCAAGCGCGTCATCGACGAGTTCTACGCCCGCTCGGGCCGCAAGGCGCCCAAGGCTTCCAAGGACACACGCGACAACACTGTTCCGGAGCAAGGGCAGGACCAGACGGCGGACCTTATTGAGACTTAGTTGCTTGATTGGCGGTTTCTCGTACTTCGGTGATTTGCGTACTGTCTTGCTGATCTGTCTGTCTTTGTGGGTGTCGTGCCATGTCATATATCTTTGCGTCAACGTTTTTTTTTCGTATACGGACATCTATCTATCTAGCTGCATATACACTTCAGTATTTACCTTCTTGTACTCATTTAGACATGGAGCCGCGCGTAGTAGTCTTTCTCCTTTCTAGGCAGGTACGCAGGGTCGTTCCTGCCTCTTTGGAAAGAAGTCGGACATCTAAACGGGAAGGTGCGGCCCATCGTTCCTTTCTTATAATGCTGGCTCTGGACCAAAGTAACTAGGGAAGGAATGACCCTCGCTCCGGCCTATTATATCAATGCCAGCTTGACGAATAAAGGCAGGCACGACGTCATACGGTCTGCGTCGCTCATTCCTTGACTATTGCACTTAAGGCCAACGTAAATCGGGAAAACTCAACCCACCCGTCCGGGTCACCAACGCTCCTTTCTTCCTGGCGAACATTATGTTATCCGCTAGAACGGAAGGCGCGCATAGTCTATCGCTCCTTCCGTGGCTTATGGGCTGTACCTAGCTGTATAGAGTACGGCAGGCGCGACCTGTCTAGGTCCCTCATTGTTCTTTCCTTCTTAATGGAGGTGAGCTTTATAGCTAGCGGGTGAATCATAGCTCCTTTTCGCCTTTCTTGCCTTTTAGACTTATACTGCAGCTAGGCAGGTACCTCCTTAGATGAACTTACTGGTAGGTAATAGGTAGCAAAGGAATCAAGCGCATTCAAATACAAAATCTGTTGGTTACAGTCTTGGTACGGTGTAGCTTGCATCTAGAGATCTTGAGATGTAGAGGGTAGTTTGCGAGCTTAGATTCTACAGCGAACAGCATCTCCCCTTTTGAGCCTCCCACTGCAGTACGTACGAGAAAATGTCTGTGCTTGTCACCGGTAAACGGAGTAAGTCTCCCTCCTGCTTGACCCCTCCGTCTTTGTCTTTGTGCAGTGCATCGCTCGAGCCACGGGCTAATTCCCTTCCATCACGAGTAAGACTCCAGTGTCCGCGTCCAAAGATCTTTCCCAATGTAACCGACCCTTTAAGTCCAGGTTCATAATCCGCAACCGCGAGATCAAAGACCAATTTCTTCTCCTCGGGAATGAAAACAGCACGATAAACATCAACCTCACAATCGACGTCCACGAGCCCAGGCTCACTATAATGCGCTCTATTCGATCCACCCCACGGCTCCTCATAAAACCTCTTTAATCCATGACGAACATTGAGTCTCGTCAGTGGGAGAAGAGCGTTCGATAGGATCGGCGAAACCATCGTGAAGTTCCCCTCTGAGTCAAAGACTTGGTCGTTCCGCGGGTACATCAGTCCCCCCTCGCGGAATTTAGGGTGGAAGTATTTATCTGCGTAAGACAGTAAAGCGTTTTTGGTGTCTTCATCGCCCATTTCAGTCGCCCACGCTGGGACCCAGCCCCATATTCCGCCGGAGTTAAGGTGTAGCTCGTTACGTGGGAGACCGAGGATCGCACGGGGGATATTCACTGCTTTTGTGCCGTCGAGTGCTGTTGATAGGATTACATCGCGACGGCGGTCGTACGTTTCCTGGACGAGTTGGGGGTTCCAAGCGTGCATTAGGAGACCGGCCCATGCTTCGCCGCCGGCGCTGGGGATGTTGATTGTTGTTTTGGCGTGCTTGAGGTAGAATGTGTTGAATGTGCCTTGGTCGTTGAGGATGCCGCCGGAAAAGTCGGTCCAGGCTTTTATGTAGCCAGTTGTTACTTCACTTGCTCTGTCCTTTTTCTCGTCTTTGTCGGCTGTTGATGCAAGGACGTCGTTCAATCGGAACCCGTGAATGGGCATCTGGTTGCATATCTGGAAGATGCAGCCTGGCTCGCATGCGACACCTAGGTACCCTTCTTCGACCATATTCCAGTAGACACGCTCATTGAGCGAATTCTGGTCATACACGAACTTAAACCCCTCCGCTGGTCCCCAGAAGAAGGCATCATATTCGAATGTCAGTGCCCCCGGTTTCGTGTACCGATCATCATCAAAGAGGATGTTGTACATGGCCGTCATGACCTGGACGTACCCCGAATACATTATATTATCCGTGACAATGGGATCGTATATCATTTCCCTAGCGGGGGTCTGCGAGTGCCCGCCGCCTATACTTGCATCGTGCCAGTAGAACCACACGTCTGGTTCAAGCATTTTGGTGATGATGCGCGTCATTGTGTCCTTGAAGTATCCCGAGGCAGCAGGGAGTCGATGGAAATGCGCAAGGGTCAACGCATAAAACATGAATGCGAGCTGGTATCGGTATCCCCCAAACCCGTCGTTGAGGTGTGATGGGCCCATGAAGTTAGACCAGTCGCCTTTCAATTGCCGTGCAAGGTTCCCAATGTGCCTTATTGATGCGACTTGTTTCTTGTTGAGTCGTTTCAGGCTTTCGTGCTGATGCTCGTTGACGGCCGAACTGTCATTGACACCATTGCTAACGTCATTTGACTGTTTCCCACTTTCAATGACCTTCCGAACCTTCGCAGTAATAGCCCTAGCCTCAATTTCATCATTGAAATGATCAACAATAGCCCCATGCTCATCAAGAAGGTACGTGATGGCGGTATGCGGCACGACATACCCACCCTTCGCCTCCTGGTCTTCCTTAACCTTCGCGAAAACATGAAACTCCTTCCGTACAGCGTCAATCTGGTCTTTCGTTCCTGTGAGTCCTGTATATCTTGGATACTTCTCCAGGAACCTCTTCATGACATCTGGCGTGTCGCGCTCAGAATCAACAGTGATGTAGAAGACATTGACACTATCAGCTGCTGAACCAAGACCAGGTAGAACTTCAGATAGACGGCTCAGAGCGCGAGGACATACGACTGCGCAGTTCGTGAAGCCGAAGAAGACAAGGGAGTATTCGCCATTCAGATCTGTGTTTGTAACCTGTTGATTGTTGTGGTCAACCAGGTTAAAAACAGGGCGGGTAGAAGATGAGGTTGAAGTTGAAGTCCAAGTCAAAGTCATCATGTCAAATAATTGATACAAATTCAGTGAAGTAGACGTGGAAACCCACGTAAAAGTGCAGGTCACCCTTCAAATATAACGTGCTTATCGGCTAGATGTTTGCTGCGTCGACTTGGGCAGAACAAAGAGACCCCCGGCCCTGCTGCGGGTCCGAGGCTGGCCGGCTTGCATCTTGCATGGGCCAAGGAAGACAAATCACCATGCAGGACCGGGATCAAATCCCCGCGGTAGATTGAGTTTCTGTTTGAGATTGAGTGCAGGTCCGAGGTTGTTGGGAGGGGAAAGGGGAGGTCTGACGTTGGGAAGTGAGGAGGAAAGAAGGGAAGACCCTGACTGCTCTCGACCGGAGGTACCGGAATCTACAGACGTGGGAGAATGGAACACATGATATAATCATTATTTGTCTATCGATGACATCGCTTTTCTTTCCGAAATTATACATCAAATAAAGCCATGCAAATAGATTCTAGCCAAAGATCTTCAGGGATGGGGAATCCAACTTTTCTGTTGAGACGTAGATACTAAAGCAGTAGCTTAGAATCGCAAGTCCCAGCCGATTTGAGGCCCAAGCTTAGGCAGAGACTCAGCGACACTCTCAACATCCTTGTCACCTCTACCGCTGACAGTAAGAACAATGTCCTTACCCTTGCCCATGGTCTTGGCAAGCTCCATAGCACCCCAGATGGCGTGTGACGACTCAAGCGCAGGGATGATACCCTCTGTTTGGGACATTGTACGGAATCCGGCGAGAGCCTGAGCGTCAGTGGCGGCGACGAAAACAGCGCGGTCGCTGTCCTTCCAGTTACTCAGCTCAGGGCCGACACCGGGGTAGTCAAGACCGGCGGAGATGGAGTGTGTCTCCGAGATCTGACCGTGTTCATTTTGGAGAACGTAGGTGCGGACACCGTGGAGAACACCCTTGCTTCCCCCTGACAGGGTGGCGGAGTGACGGTCGGTATCGACACCATCGCCACCGGCTTCAACACCAACAAGCTTGACGCTGGTGTCCTTGGAGAAGGGGTAGAAGCTACCAACGGCGTTGCTACCACCTCCAACGCAAGCAACAACAGCGTCAGGGAGCTTGCCGATTTGTTCTTGCAGCTGCTGCTTCGTCTCATCACCGATCACAGACTGGAACGTGCGCACAATCGTGGGGAAGGGGTGGGGTCCGATAGCAGAACCGATGATGTAGTGGGTGGTGTCAAGGTCGACAACCCAGGCGCGGAGAGCCTCGTTGACAGCGTCACGCAGAGTTCGGCTACCCGCGTCAACGGCAACGACCGAAGCACCCAGGAGCTTCATGCGGAAGACGTTCAAAGCTTGGCGACGAACATCTTCAGCACCCATGTAGACAGTGCACGCCATGCCAAACTTGGCACAGACTGTAGCAGTAGCGACACCGTGTTGACCCGCGCCAGTCTCGGCAATGATTCTGGTCTTACCCAGTCTCCGGGCAAGGAGAATCTGACCAATGGCGTTGTTGATCTTGTGGCTACCGGTGTGGTTGAGGTCCTCACGCTTCAGCCAGATGTTCGCACCACCGACGTGCTCGGTCAGACGAGTAGCCAGGTGGAGACTGCTAGGACGTCCCATGTAGGGGTAGTATGAACGGTATTCCTCCCAAAAAGAAGGGTCTTTGAGAGCATGGTTGAAGCCGCGCTCCAATTCGGCTAAACAGTCCATCAAAGACTCAGGGACGTACTGTCCACCAAAGTCACCAAATCGCGCGGGCAGTGCAGAAGGGTCTCCACCGTTCAGGGCTTCGAGCTGATCTCCGAGACCCGGACCTGAGGGGGTGTCCTTCTCCGTAATGACATCGGTGGGCTGTGACACAGGAAGAGGCTCGGACGACTCGATTTTTAGAACGGGCTCCAACACATTAACCTCGCGAAGCAGCGCACCCGCGGTATCCCGCTCCCATCTGCGACCAGTAACGCTGGTCAGGTATTCCTCAGCCTTCTGGGCCGCCTGGCCAGCAGGGGCTTGTCCCAGGACAGTGATGATCTGACTGCCAATGACAACACCTTCGGACATCTCCTGAACAGAGAGGAAGTGCTCACGGGTGCTGACACCGAATCCGAGAGCGGTGGGTACGTTGCCAGACCACTTGTGGACACGAGCGAGCAGTTCGGGGAGGTTCGAGCTCAGCTTTCCGGTAGCACCTGTGACACCCATTCTCGAGACAACGTAGATGAACGAATCGGCGATCTTGCAGAGAAGCTTCATGCGGGTCTCGGATGTGGCGGGAGCGATAAGAGGGACATAGGAGAGACTTAAACAACCATACGTTAGCACAGTAGTTTCTGAAGCCGAACTTCCGAAAGGAGAGAGTTTTTGAGATATACGACATACCCTGTGCTCGTGCAAAGGTCCCGGAACCTGACGGCCTCCTCCGGAGGAAGATCAACCATGATAAACCCATTAACACCGGCTTCCTTGCAATCGCGGAGCATACGCTCCTCACCATACCGCATCATCGGGTTGTAGTATCCCATAAGCATAATCGGAGCCCTGAGGCCGCGGTTCCTAGCGGAGCGGACCATCTCTAGTACCGTTGTGACAGTGACGCCGTTCTCGAGGGCCTTTGTGTTGGCCTTTTGGATAGTCGGTCCATCGGCGATAGGGTCTGTGAAGGGAACTCCCAATTCGATAATATCTGTGCAATTGAACCAAGTCTGTTAGAAATGGTACATTGTATCGCAAGCAACAAGACAATTGTGGTGCAATGAGTCAATTGAGATTTCTTAGGGGCAATTGCATACCAGCACCTCCATTCTCCAATCCAAGAATGATGTCTACAGCCTCTTCGACTGTGGGATATCCCGCCGTGATGTAGGCGACGAGCGCAGCGCGCTTTTCGGCCTTGCACTTGGCGAAGGTCTGCTTGATGTGCTCCATAATGGCAGGTGGTGGGGGTGGGGTAGGAGGGGAATTAGAATATCTGGAGGAACAGGCGAAGGGGGAAGAAAGAGAAAGAATGTGGGACTCAAGAAGATATAGGAAATCGAGGGATTACCCAAGTCCAAAGGAATTGAGCCGAAGAGTGAGGGTGGCTGTAAGGAAGGGGTGAAAAGCCGCGTTGAGTCACCGTTTGGCTGCAGGCGTATCGATAATACAGAAACTCTATGGGCATTGCTGGTCAGGTGACCCCAGGTGGCGATAAGATAAGAGTTTGGTGATTTCGGCACCGATACCGGGATCATGCTATGAAGACTCTACAAGGTTTACTCATGAAGATAGAGAGCTCGAAATAAAACAATATCACTATTATTATGGTGATGTTCAGACAGAGTACGATAGTACCCCTCACTTGGCATAACAGCCCAAAAGAGCGGAAACTAAGTAAAAGTCAAGAAACGCCAAAGCTATGCAGAGAACCCAAGAGGAGCATATGCTCTCTAGTGAAGTCCCGGTATAGTTGCAATCAGCAGAAAGCAGCAAAAGATCAATCAAGCACGTCAAACAAAGAACCAGCCAGAAATCAAAAGATGAGGCTTAAACGAGGTATCCCAAAAAACGCAAAAACAAGTTTCCACACTTTTCCAACCCAGTGGTATCCCGGTCCTGCGAGGTGATAAGGAAAGACAGCAGCGCCAACCCATGCGGCATAATTGTACATATATCATGAAGGAATGGTATCTCGATGCCCCGTATATAATGCAAAGTGGTCAGAAGGAATGGACAGACAACAGATCATCTATAATGCAATCGTGTCAAACATGGAACAAAAAACTCGGGGGCCTTCAAGACGTAATAGGTATTAAGGAGAGACGTATAATCGTGGCGAACGGTCATCAAAAAACCATAGCTGGACGGGAAGCTGGTCCCGTATGCAAGAATCGTTATACCCAAGCGCGCCATGGTATCAAGTAAGGAGTGACAATGAAGTGATCGAAAAACGGTAAATGCAAAAGTGAAACGCCGGTTCAATGCGAAAGAGACCCGGACAAGAAACTACTGTCCCTGAGGGTGTCCAGGCAGAGCGTAGGTCATCGGAGGCATGTACTGGTAGCTTCCAGGATGTTGCTCGGCGGTCGGAGGTGCGGATTGTGGGGCCATTGGCGTGAATTCCCAGGCTCGTGTGACGGGGACGGTGGGTGCAAGTTGGCCCTGGTGGCTGACGGTGGTGTACGAATACGGTGCAGTCATCGTCGGGTACGGCTGGCTGACAGCAGGCAAGATCGTGCGAACTGGCCCGTCGGCATCGGTAGGAGGGGAGTAGACTGGAGCGGCGATGCTAGGGTGGTAGCTGCTTGAAGGAGTGCCCTCAGACATCGACTGTGGAGAGGCAGCGTTGAGTCCCTCTGTTCCTGAATCCGATGCAGGGCCAGTGCTCGGGTAGTTCGACCCGATGGGAGTTGGCAGGGCACCAGCGGTAGACGAGTAGCTTGCAGACTGAGGCAACCCCAGGTTAGCAGGAAGGACAGAGTAGTAGTGGCGGGCGGGTACTCACGTATTTGCCGATAATTTTCTTAAGAGCGTGGCTCAGGATCTTCCAGGGGAAGACCTTGACATCCTTCTCGATGTTTCTCGGCTTCGGGGCAGGGAATCCCATGATGGTCTTGAAGAAGTCTTCGCTGTCTGCTTTGGACTTGGAGACAGTAAGCGGTCGGAAGCCCTCCAGGTTGCGTCGAATGCGATTCTTCTCCTCCACAGTGAACCGGACACCAACGAGTGACTCAAGGAGATAGATGGTATCCACACTTGTAACAAAACACTCATCCTTGCCATCCCAGTAGATGCAGCTGATGCAGATGCTGTTTGGCGCACGTTCCTCGGGAGTCACAGGCGCGAAATCAGCTTTGATGGTGCTGCCACTCTGCATGCGAGTGAACTGGACTAGACGGCGCTTGGCAACTTGTTCCTCGGGAGTCCAGTTCTGTGTCATGCTGTCCAGATCACCGTTCATCTTCAGGATTGCCTTCGCTGGGTACATCGCATATGGGTTGAAGGACTGGGGTTGCGGAATCACCGCGGTCGATTGTTGCAAAGTAGATGTGCGGATGAGGGTTGGGTTTGAAGGATTCGCGGGTGACGGCGGCTGCGGCAATCCATGGGTAACTGCATATCCGGTGTTTCGCTGTTCAGGGTTAACTGAGAGGAACGATGAGTTCCACGACGAGGCTGGCATTGGGGACGGAGCCGGCATCGGGGAAGGAGCACGAATCGAAGGCTGAGAGTTGGTCGACAAGTGAGCGTACTGTGTCGCACCGATCCGAGGCGAAGAGTCCGAGTGGTAGGAGGCAGCGTATGCATTCATGGACGGAAGGGGCTGCAAAAATGGGGTGTAAGGTGCAGCATAGCCCGAAGTCTCCTCCTTCACCTGGACAGGAAATGTTGGCGTCCGCTTGATGGGCCTGGACAAGGTATCGGAGGAGAATCGTCGCTTTCGGCTTTCATCGGAGGGCGACTGTTGACCAGCATGCTCGTATGTATATACACCAACCTGGATTGTCGTGCCGGAGCAATCGTTGGGACTCCCAAAGGCGACGTAGAGGGGAACCGCCAATGACGGGGTACCTGTGGACATGAACGGCGGTGTGTCGACAGAGAGCGCATACTGGAAGGAGGAATCCTGGAATCCCAGAAAGTGAGGAATGCACTCGCACTTCTTGGTTCCAAACACGATGTACAGCGTCGCATAGGGGGTAGTATGGAGGTCGTAGGGAGACTGGATCTGGACAAACACCCTTGTGCCTTCGGAGCCTCGCTGGGGTGAGAATGAAACGACTTCTGGCAATTGGCGCGATTCCGCAGTGATCATGGGCGACTGTTCGTCCTCGTAGGAGCTCGCATACTCTTGCTTCGCCATGTATGGAACGCAATCAGACATCTGACTGATATGGCCGGTCATTGGGGACGGGGCAAGAGGAGTTGACATATAAGCGGGCTGGCCGTATGCGGAATAGGAGGCACCATCCTGCAAAGATTGGGCTGAATCACAATCTAAATTAAACATTAGCAATCTCACTTTGGTGGAGATTTGCGGCTTATCTTGGCTCGCTTGCAGGTGACAGTGTGTAGAAAGAAACTCACCTAGCACCGCCGCTTGTTGGGACCTGTTGAAAGCAGACATGGACAGGACGGGTTCAGTCTTGGCCAGGAGGCCGCCTGAGAACACGTCGAAAATTTGAGACTCTTCAGGATCCGAGAAATCTAATGTTTCGTCCAGTATCAAAGGCGTTTGGAAATCGGGATCGAACTGTGAACCACCAGGTGTAAGCAAAGAGCTTCGAACAAGGAATACGAGGCGCTTCCGTCTTCAGTGAGATAGGGGCTGACCACAGTCTCTGGATCCGACCGGGAGAAAGAAAATGACAGTCCAGAAGTGGTGGTTTTTGGACGAGAAGGGAGAAACAAGAGGGTTCGTCTGCACTTACCAGAACACCGTGTGTCTTCGAGTAAGCCAGCTTGAAGGTGTTGCAGTGGAAACTGCAACGAAACACAACAGCCTAAAAAAGCGAATGACAATGAATATATCCTGGAGCAAACGATAGTGCGCCGGAAAGCCCCCAGAAAACACTTCGAGACAAAACGAGCGACGAAACGAAGCGAGTGAAAAGGGTGGCTTGGGTTCAGTGGCCGATGCCCAACGATCGAGACCGAGATTTGGAAGGCTACTTGCAGGATGAAAGCCAGAAACAAGCCGGGTTTAGCAATGGATATCTCAGGAGCACCTATGACAGGCTGATTTCCATAAGAAAGCAGGATAATATACTCCCAATAAGGTCAAGTGAGACGGGAGTAGAGCGGTTGTCCGTGGCCGGGTTTCAAAATAGCGAGCGGATGGGAGCTGAACAGAGACAAAGAGGCCTGAGAGTAACTTTTTTGTCCTTTGCCTTCTCCTGAAGCGAAATAATAAGACTCGCTGCTGTTCAGGTCGTAAGTTTCGGAACTAAAGGTGGTCGGCGATGAACTATCCGTTTATGAGTACGAACCAGGACCAAAAACAATAAACCGGGACACTGCATCCACCGAGAGAAGGAACTTACCAAAGACTATTGAGAGTCAAGTCCGTCACGAGGGGTCCCAGCTTGCTGATATGGAGAATTCGCGATCAGAGGCGACTGACAAACCGCACTACAACAGAAACGTCAACAATGAGCACCAAACTTAATCGGCCAACACCATAGGGAGAATTAAGATTGCGTGGAGACCATCGCGCTCCTAATCTTGCTCGAGGTGCCTTTTTCCTCAAGGCACGACTTGGGTCAAGCAAGGAGGGTAAATGAAAGGAGAGGCAAAGGAGTGCGGATGCAAGGCACCAGGGCCACCAGTGGCGAGGGAAGGGGACTTTGCTCACGAACCTTAGCAAACCAAAAGGGCTCAGACGTAAGATCTTTTGCTGTTTTCTGCTGGAGGTGGTGTCCTCAACCGAGACAAGGCTCCACGAAAGTTGGGTCCGGATCGGATAGCTTCAAAAGCCTGGCGATAGCAGGTACAGTATTGGCGGATGGGACCAAGCAGGGATCCACTCTTCCCAAGGAGAATTGAGACAGTGGGAAGCTCGACAGGCGTAGATGCTGACGATAAGAGGCGCTGGTGGTGGTGAGAAGCGCAAATTGGCGATTGTTTCAGTTGTGCCGTCAACGGGAGCAAACGGTGGTTGTTGCTCTACAGCGGGAGTCCTGGCAGGAACAACAAACGCGCAGCTATGAGTGGTCCACACCAAACAAGAGCTACCTTACTACCGATAGGTAGTCTGCACGAAAAGGATACTGCTTTCGAAGACGGAGAGCCGAGTTGAGAGTCGAATCGACGTCCTCGAGAGCCGGGGAAGCGGGGGTGTTACGGATAGGCCGCAACAGAAATAGTAATAGCGAGGGTTCAACGATGAGCGAGTGCGTTGAGATGCGCAATTAGATATTAACAGTATTCAGTGTAATCTTCATCCAATAGTCCGTCGGGATCTTTTCGAATAGTTTTCCAGAGGTCGACGGGGGTTGTGATCGTAGATCAACACAGCAACGTAGCGAACGTAAGATTACTTCGATGCCAAACCAAGCGAGTGTGATAGCGAGCGAATGTAAGCGAATGAATAGAAACGACGGAAGGTGTTGAGCGTTATTCTTATGATGCCATAACAGGGAGGTTATGGGAGGAGAGATGGAGGAGAGGGGAAGAGGTAGTAGAGGTGGAAGAATAACGGTCGAGGAGGAGTGGAAGGATTTAAGGTGAGCAAAGCGAGTGAAGTACCTCAGAAGGCTGATGGATAAAAAAGGAAGAGTGGAAAAAGAAAAGACAAGGCGACGAAGGAGGAGAGACGAGAGAGATATAATTCTGATTTATGAATCCCTTTTCGCACTAGAGGCTGGTCGCTGGTCAGAGTCAGTTCTGCTTGCTGCACTGGCCGGAGTGTGGCGGGGACACAATTACTGTAAGGACTAACCACATTACTTCCCTTGTTATAATAATATAATAAGCATAATATATTTCCTACTGGTTTACTACAGTATTCTCAACTGGGCGAATGACAGCAGCCATTATGTCTTTGACCACAGCCTGTCAGTGTCAACCATGGACATCAACCTAAAAGCACCATCCCAAGAATCAGCATCCCATCCCAGATTCCCTACACCCAGGGTTCCGCGGCACAACCAGACTTCATCCACAGCCCATTCCCAATCGGTCATCGGACCCCATAAACGGTGATGAGGTCACGGGTGGAGGGAGGAAGAGAGGGAGTCGGATAATATCAGCATATTACCGGAACGGAGATGGTCAGGTTTGCAGACAAGTTATTCTTAGACGGGCTTGAGCACTGCTGCCTCGGACTAACCGTAAGAGAGCGAAAGGACTGGTTAGGCGGGCCACGCCGCCCTACGGTGGAGCTGTGAAGAATCAGAAATAAACCACTCACCACCACGTAAACTATTATTAACCCGCCGTTATCTGATGCTATGGCGTGCTGTTCGCTCGGGCATCGATCATCTTGCTACCCTGGACGATGCTGTCCGTCTGTACCGGCTCACCGGGTCTGTTGTTCTATCGTAGTAGTGATGAGTGGCAGGTTGTTTACCCCGTATTATATGTAACGGTGGAACAGCTTGTAAGGGTGCTAAGCTAGCTCCTTCAGGACCCCTGCCACTTGCCTGACCGTCCTACCACAGTTTCCCCGGAAGGGTAGACGTAGACGAAGTCCCCCAATCCAGCTTGTCCAGTTTCAGCCATCGTCCTTTGGGCCGTCTCTCTTCCTTCCTTTTCCCTTCTAGTCGTTGACTATTCGCGGGATGATCTCATGGGGGTCCCCGTGGGCCAGCGGTCGGAGGGTCTTCTATACTAGAAGTGGCTCGGGAGATCCATTCGCTACCAAGGTGACAACTACTCGGACTTGTCGGGGATGCCACACAAAGCCCTGAATTGGCGGATGGGGCTCCTTGTTTCTTAAGTAATCGTTTGTATCTTTTGGGAAATTCTTCCGTTCTAAACTTCCAACTGCTCCAACTCAACCCTGGATAAGAGCCTCGGGATTTTGGAAAACTCTCCCGATCGTTCTCTGCACGCTCTCGTAGGCGCAGAACTTTACAGCTTGTTTAGTCGTAGATTTTTATTCTTAGTTCCTCTCCACCTGCCATCCCCCGCCCTTTCCTATTTAGGACATTTCCATCGCTCGCCAGTCGCCAGGTGCCAACTTGAAACGCTGCCCCCGTTTCCAATGCTGTCTAACTTGGTCTATCTAACCAAGGTTGGAAGACGGCTACTTACCATTTCAGGCTTCCTCCGTTCCCAGCCATGCATGATCTCCTTGACTTTTTTCGAGTTACCAACTTTCATCCTTTGAACCAAGATTCCTCCCCGTCCGTTCCTAAGCCTTCCCGGTTCCCTCGCGTGGTGCAGGTGGAGGCCAGCGATCCCGACGGAGGATGACTACCAGGTAGCGGAGGGATTGACAGCGGTTTTCAAACTCTTGCGGAACTTACTGCGGTTCCGAGTCCTTCGGAACACGCACGCTCCACCACGAATATATTGGACCAGCACCGATGAAACTTTGACCGGCTTCAAGCACGCTGTGCGAAAGAAAAGCTTTGGTTGAGCCGTGAGTAGATACCAATACGAGCCCACAAATCCATCTCCAGCCATTCAGACCGACTTTCTTTGGTTGTCCGTGGAGCATTCTCTCGCATCACTCGATTCCTGGTCTTCAGATTTTCGCCTCGTGGCAGTGATTAGCACTAAATCTGCATTCCCTGTCAAGTGGTTATCCTCACCGACCATTCACATCCCGAAAGACCTACGTCTCATCACACCAATAGCAAGCAAAGCACGACTCATCTACTTGGTCATCCCGAGTTTTCCGATAAGCACACTCTCAACGAACTACCATAAGTTGTGTCTTCCACAGCCGATCTAGTAGCGGGGGATCTAAGATGCTAAACATAGCAAACCTCTGCATTGGCGCCCACGCGATGCAGAAACTTGCCGATCTTATTGGAGATAAAACTGCATAGGGTGGGGCAGAGCCCACTGAGACGTCCCTGACTGGTGCATTTGGTTGTCCCTCGAATCGAGTCAGTCCCTTCTTGCGCCCTCATTCGCCCAGGAAATGGCACGTTGGGATGCACAAAACGATCCTTCTGAGGAACCCAGCCAAGGTGGTACCTTAGTAGCTATGGTAGCACTGCTACCGAAGTCACGCTGCATTGTGACCGTATAGTCGGTGGACTGACGGCTTCAAGCCTCTCAAGGGAACAATAGGCTGAAAGACGTCTCCTGACCACCGTCACGTCAGTCTTCAAGCCATCGCAGCCACGATCCTTACACAAGCGTTTGGAATCTGTGAGGTCATTTTTCGGCAGCCTGCGCGCAAGAGCGCATACCTCGTTACTCGACAGTTCTGCAGTCAATACCATTGTAAAACCGCAGGGATCAGGCTGGTTCGTGTTACTATCATTCAGGGCCCTATGTTTGGAATCGCGGCGTACTATCCACCAATTACTACTCGGAGACAGCATCGTACCAGTTTATTTTGATGATAGATGATGCTGTAATCACGAGATACTGATTATGAAATCAACGGTAATCGGGATCTGGCTGCTGCAGGGCTCAACAGATCGGATACGAGAGATCAACTCATGGCGCCAAATCAAGTGGCTCAGAGGCGAATTTACGAGGATCATTGACAGAGGGACTGACCCAGGGGGTGACGGCATGCAATCCACGCAATGCGCCTGAAAGAATCATCTCGAGAATAAACTTCCCTCGCATGAGGGGCCTGCACCTGTTCGGAATCAGAGCTATAGGACGCCAATCCTAGCCCCTTGGAGTGTTTGCACATCCCAGCTCTCAAGCTCAGGCTCTTCGGGTTGCGCTTGACCAAGAATAGATACGAGCTTCTTCCTTTTTGATTCGAGCACAGCATTCGGCAGCAAGGTGTGAAGAGAAGTACCATGATCCTCCCAGCAAGCCACTGCCAGAATACGATCCGTATCATGATAATCCCCTCATCCATGGACATGTCACTGGAAGGCGAAGACAAAGACAACCAGGAAATCCACGACAGCAGCGCAACTGCATAAAGTTATCGCAAAGTGGACCCAGCTTGATCCGCGTCCTTCTGTGGATTTGGAACGACTTGGCTTCTTTACCCCGAATCGGCTGGCAGCCCGATGGCATCATGGGAGAATCAGGGACGGGCTTTGAACGGTGCCATGGCCCTTGGCTGCTGCTGAAGTGAGGGGTCGGCCAAAGGCACACTGCCCCTTCGTCAATACAGGAGGCAGCAGTAGATCCCCTGTCAACAGAGCGTCGGCCGAGCGCTTTGAGCTGTAAGCGAGATGAGTGGCTTCAAAACCTCCTATCGAACATGACTGCTTCCAGCACCTTGCATACAAAAACTACGACAGAAGTCTCCCCAATGAGAGTATACAAATCAAGAAATCCGATCGTATGAGGATTTCCTGATACAGCAAAAGCCGAGGCATTCCGCACCGGCGAATTCTCGGTCACGTTACGGTGGATTATTAGCGACCGGGCCGGTTGAAGGTGAACCAACCAACGCACCGCCACAACCTCGGAGATCATTCCTGACGGAGAACGGCAAAGCCGCATGAATTATCCACGATCATGAGGCAAAAGCACGAAAAGCCTTTTCGCGGTGGATTGCTGTCGATCTCCAGCGGTAGCATTCCCACTTACTGAACATTCCCGAAGCTTTTCTAACGATCGGAAATCGGAAGCCTGGGAAACTGCCGAAGCTAAGAAACTGAGTAATGCTGAGATAAGATGAAGTGTGCTGGAGACTGGAGTATGAGTTGGTCTCCTAAGGCCGCTAAAAATAACACCAGACTCTCATCATCACCAGATCCCAGCAACCCGGACGAACTTGGGGAGAGGATCCCGCCCGTTAGTGAGGTTACCTTAAGGTCACACACCACGGCCTCAAGATCTTCAGCTGTTCAATTCTCCAAGATAAGCGCGCCATGTAACCTCGACGATCTCATGCTTGGGTTCTTAACGTCTTACTCCTTCCAACTTTACGGCAAGCATTGTTCTCTCGACGATCCTCAGCTCAGCCGCTTCCCCTTCGCCAATCACGCAGACGGATCGCTCGCAAGCACTAAAAACAAGCGTCTTTGACGCCCCAGGCTTGCAGTCAACGAACCCTCGTTATTCGTCGGGTTCTCAAGTATGAGAACTGACTCGTCCGTTCGTCTTGGCTGCCTGACTAGGATATGGTTGATCAGTGCTCAAGGAGAAAAAAGACTGCAACACATCGTGCACCTTGCATTGTCAACTCAAAGGACACCGGAGCACTCAGCACAGCCCGTCTCCAGCACATTCCGCATCCCTCACCTCCTGCAGGAGAATAGCGGTATAGAGTAAGGCACGCCGCGACCAGGCCATCTAATATGCTATCGCCCAAAATTCAAGTCTTTATGACGCGGCTCGTCTTGATCAACGTGCGTATACAGCTGATCTAGGAGGCAGCACGCCCTGCCAGCGCTTCTCACAGTCGCATCCCAGCCTCACGAGTCGCTGCCGGACCTGCCAGTTCCATTCCCTCCTGCAATTTCAGGCATCACTAATTAGTCGGCCCGGCACGTTTTGAGTATTCTTGGCGGCGATAGCATATTGTCGATCAGCGAAGACTAAGCAGCAGCGGCTCCGTGCGTACGTATGTACCTGATCAACAGGGCAAGATTTCGGCAGTTTCGACTGTCCCTGTGCGCGGACAGCCAGGTACCGCTACCGACTAATTGTCGCGTCAAGCACGGTCGCTGAAGGTTGATCTCCGAGTACCTGCAACGCGTCGTCAATCGTTCCCTGACGCTCTCCCCAAGGACATTTTGACGTCCGTCCAATCTGATCGATAAACAGATCGATCCGACCAAGCTTTCAAAAACAATGAACTGACTGGTCTCAATTTCCAGTCACAATGACCACTAGATCAGCTCATCTCAGCCGTCTGTACACCCCTGCGTGCTCGAAACCCTCAGAGCCTCAGATCCAGCCCGCAAAACACCATTTGTCTCACACTAGCTGTGAAACACGGAACTCCGGTTCCTTGGGTTAGACTACGGGCTATCCGGTTACCTGTCTAGTCTAGCTTACCGTGCCCGGGCGGGCTAAGCTCTTCTCGAACACTATCTATAGGAGCAGGGACGGCAGACAGATACCCTTACTCCCTTAGCTGGGGTTTCGTGATTGTAGATGGCTCGTTTGAGTATATACTCCGGGCTCGATATTAACTCCTGTACCCCGTATCTATTTGTAGATCATACCTAGAGATTAAGGATAGATCACCGTCAGCTTGAAGGATGAAACAGCCAGATAGTGAACTGGTGTTCTTGCTTCTGATTTGGAGACGCTAACCAGTGCCGTGGACCCGTGGTTGTGGATGGATGGATGCCTCGGGCAGAGTTATTAATAGCGCTCCGGCTCCAAGCTGCTGCTTAGCGAGAACGACCAGAGAAATGGGGTCCCGTCATCCCGTGGGAGTTGGACCCTATCTACCTGATAGGCTAACCACATTTGCGGCTTCAATTTGATCCTATAGTAGGTGTAATGGAGTATCCATCATTTCATGGAATCGATGCTACAGAGGTACCATACATAGAACTAACTAAGTTTTTTCGTTAGAAAGTCCTTCGACCTTTGGCTCGCGAGTCGCGAGTCGCGACCCAGTTCAAACTCACCTCCGATAATAATAGATCTCTTCGCTGATGCCGAATACTATCTACTGTACGACATCGCTTCAGCGCTCACGCCGAATCCTGACTAGTAGTACTGACTAGGTACCTAGTAGGTAGGTACCGAGGAATTCCAATTCACTCGGCCCGGGTTCACGTCATTGGCTCAGTCCCACTCATCGGTATCCCGTAAGTACCTACCTACCTAAGGGTCCTAGCTCTCCTCTTCAGTTACTCTGTAGTCTGTAGGCTGCCTGGTCATGCGGTAGTCTAGCAGGACCAGATGGGTACGGAGTACAGAGTACAGAGCCACCTACCTACGTACCGACATAGAATCCCCCATCTAGGCTAATTTCCGATAGTACCGGTATATCAAGTACGTAAATGGTAACGGTAGGTGGACGGTAAGTTGTAACAGGTGGTAATGGTATACTCACCCACTACTCGATGGAGGAATCAGATTCAGGACTCCAAGGGGTCAGGAGTCCGCAATGGCGCAATCAACGCCAGCTCCATCGCCTCGAATTTGTTCAGCCCTGCCAGCCCTACCAGGCTACCCAACGATGGCCAACGGCCATACCGAATGCCGAATCCCAGCTATCCAACCATACGAAACCAAACTCATTTCCATTGCATGAATCATTATATCATAGGGAAAGTAATGATGATGCGCATCGCTCCCAATTCCAACCCACTAAGCAAGGCAGGGCTGAACAAATAAGCTTTTACCGCTCTACAGTCTGCACAGATCAGCATTTCCTGTTTACAGAGTACGGTATGTGTAGAATCATAGAATGTAGATATTGCTAAGCAATCTAATCTCGGAGTCAATTCAGATTCCGAGTCCCGGCCGCCGAGCCAGGCCCGCCGAGCCAGGCCCGCCGAGCCCGACTGGACCCCGGGCCCGTGATAGTGGGACGTCACGGGCTCAGCAGTGAAGCACTTACCACTTCACCACCTACTACAGTCGGTATACCAGTGGAGAAATGGATATTTCTAGAAGGCCCGGAGATGAAGTTTAAGATTAACATTACAAGGGATCCGTGATTCTTGCTTCCATTCCATTGCGACTTTTTGGCTCTGATTTCCCTACATGATTCAGGATTTGCGGGAGATTGGAGCGGGTTTGAGTGGGTGTTGAATCATGAGTATTAACTTGGATTTCGAATGATGGATGATGTCTAACTACTACTAGGTTACCTAAGGTAGGGTACGGCGTAGGTAGATAGTAATACAGAGAAGGTAAGGTAAGATAGTGCTTGCCAAATGGACCGCAGTCCGCAGTTTGAGGCCCACATACCTTACCTACCTACCTATACTCATTGTAGAAAAAGGTAGATACCTATCTATCCCGTCCAGCTTAGATGCTTACGCTGTAGAAGCTGGAGACGAAAATCTAGGTCATCATTCCGCAGTATGTACTCTTGCTCAGAGTATAGGACAAAAAAGTACGCATGTGGCGTTGCTGAAGACTGGAGACTGTCACGGGGAACGGGGAACGGTGACTGGAGTACTACGTAGGTACCGCGCTGTGCTAACTGCTAACTACTAACTAGGCTACAGTACTTGTTGTCCGTACTCTGTATGCAAAGTACATCTTGCGATATACCCTATAGAATATAGACAAGGATCACTGACCGGACTCCATGGATGTCGTTGGGCCTTACTATTAAGTGTTAACCGTTGGAATCAAGATTCTTATTGTTAATCGGCAATACGCATGCAGTCTACAGCGTACATACAAAGAACGTGGCGCTGCTAAAGACTATAGTCTAGTTTGCGGTATGCAAATGTACCATCCCCGTATCGTCAGTCCTCGGAGTTTCCCTATTCTCTATAGGCTAGTAGTCTGCACTCTGCAGGATGATAGGCAATAGGCATAACGGCCGGAATTTGGAAGATCAGTGGGTTCTTGCCACAACTTGTAAGGCTAAACGTTGACCGTTAACCGTTAAAGGTTAACTTTATCAGATGAGAATGAAGAATGTGGTGCTGCTGAAAATCGGGGTATTGTGGGTTCTTCATGAATAGCAGCCTAGCAGGGTGTTTGTTCATCCACGGAGGTATGGTTATCGGTAACCGGTATACTCTGTAGTCTATAGTCTACAGGATGATAGGCATAAAGACTAGCAATGCGAAAATCAGTGGACTCTTGCCACTACTTCTAGTGCTAACGGTTGATCGTTAACCGTTAAAGGTTAACATCATCAGGTAAGAATGAAGAATGTGGCGTTGCTGAATACCGGAGTATCTTGGGTTTCTAGTCCCTAGTAGTCCCTGATGCTATGCTAGGTGAGGTGTAACGTGTGTACAGCCACTCCGCGGAAACGCCGGATAGAGCATGAAAAGCATGAATAATGGCATTGAGATTATCAGTGGACTCTTGTCGTAACAGTTGACCGAGGATATGGCAGTGCTGAAGAACGGAGAACGGAGTGGCAGTGTAACTACCGCATAGCTACTCTGGGGCATTGTATAACTCGGGAAAGAGATGGCATAAGATGATCGATACTCTAGAAAGCTATTAACCATTGAAGCTAGATACTGAAAAAATAAATACGCTATCTTTAGAAGAATCTGTTGTTGGGCTTGACTATGCGTCTACGTTGGTCCATGGTGTACTGTATTTGGCAACCGGTTCCGACGGTACGTGTCTGCAAAATATATATACGGAAAGTTTGCGTCTATGTGGGCGAGACGGGACAGTTGTGGGTTTTTGTTCCGCGACAACTGTCCATTTTCTGATTTCCATTACTATCTACTCATTTTCTATCATGCTGTTGAAACTTGAAATCATTGAGAGGGGCTGCTCATTGAGTGCTTGGTTGAAATGTATGGTGAGGCGGCTGGTGCTTGTTGGAGCCTCAGGAGTCCAGGACTGCGGGTAGGTATGGAACGAACAACTTCTTCGCCACAATGTGCGACCTTTCCTGGTCCAGGGCTCAGGATTTCAGATCGGATCCATTGAAAGGTTTTCTCGGGATTTGACTCGGGTAAATTGAGATACGCCAGACTCCAATTTGTGGACTGTATAGACTAACCCTACATAACATATGCGCCTCTATCGGGTATAACTCACAACACCATCTCGACAAAAGTCCTATCTCCTGGGGGTAAACCCCTGAAAGTGACGTAGAAAACGCCTGTCACAAGCTCCATCCTGCTCTCTCTACTGATAGGGCCAAGTCAAGTTATAGCTCAAGTCAAGTGCCCGCGCTCACCAAAATAAGAGAAACATAGCCACTCAGAGACAGCAACCACCAGGAGATCAACACTCACCAGCTACGCCACGAGAAAAACCAGAAATCAGTGACCGCCAGTTCTCGCTTAGGAATAGTTTAGCAATGGCACTTTCTGCTCGAGCCACTGCGGAGTATCGCGCGAAACCATTCGTCTGTTGCTGCAATGTCTCACATCGTCGTGAACCCAGCAAAGAAACAACTCGGAGATACTCTCCACGAATAGCGCACACGTGGCTCCGTGCACACCGAGCGCCGCCTTCAAAACATGTCAGAGCTCTCCTGGACAGTACGACCATAGCAGACTGGAAACAGTCTTCCCCAAAAACGGTACATCGTCGACCGGGTGGACTTTTGCGAGGTCAACCACCGTGCAAAGTTGAGCTCCGATAGAAGTGAATCCTTGCTGCGCAGATGAACAATCTGATTGCGTTGAAGGGTGGGTCAGTAAGATAAATGGCTTTTGGTCGGGGGTCTAAAGAAGAAACGCACCTCGTCATATCTCTGCAGAGCTTGATGATATCGCTCCGAGAGACCAACTGCTTTCTTTGTGACCGTCTCTTTCTTGATCTTCTTTGCCGCCAAAATGTAGATCTTCGACAGTGTTTCTCGGTCTAATCTGTCGTGGTCGCCGACTAGGATTTCCCCAGGCATTCTCCAGCCATGTCTTTCGTAGATGACTTCAACCAGTCGAGTAAGGACGTCAGCCTGCCATGTCACGAGAAGCTCGCCGCGGAAAGCGCTCATATGGCACTTGAGCAGTGTTACGTCGAAGTTGAGGCGAAGACTCTCTGAACACAGTTGCTTCACTTTGTTTTCGAGTAGTTTGTTGGTCATCGTTAATTCTCTCAACGCCGCGCAGTATCTCTGACGGAATCACGTTAGTCTGCTTTCTCTTCTTCATCTGCCTCACCACCACTATCATACCCTGAGAGAGGCTTCTTCAACTGGTTTCGACTTTCTCCGAATCGGCTTGATCTGTTCGCGATAGAAGGACATTCCGGGACCGTACCTCTGCACGATGTCAACACTCATGGCGGCGGACTCAACGGCGACAGAGCGCTGTGCTGGGAGAAAGGGAGGCAATGAGCGGACTGTGAAAGATAAGAGAATAGCTTGTCTTGACTGCTAAAGAATGATGGCAGTCTTGTGACGATGAAGCAGATCTGGACCGCCCGCCGCGGTGAGACTGAAGGCCTACGCTGGGAGGGAAGGAGCGATGCGGTCGCTGGAGTTGACATTAGGAAGGAGCAAGTCGTTTTATTCCATGTGCAGCCATCCAGTATCGGAGGATTGAGCTGACTTTATATTCCGCTGCATACAGTTGACGGTCGCTCCACAACTAAAGTTTACTCTCCGAAGACTTTCCGAATTCTATGACCAGCTTTCCAAACTGCTTGCTATCCTTCATATCCTGGAACAGTCCATCAAGGGCGGCGACATCGCTGAGCTCAGCCTGCACGACACGAGACACTACCGGGCGAACTTTGTGCGCCTTGACAAAGTCGACCATATCCTTGAACTCCTTTCGGGACCCCATTGTCGAACCGCGGACATCGATGTTCTTGAGGACTGCCGGCATTACAAATGGCATGATGGGAGAGACTGTCATTCCATAGATGGAAAGGACACCACCGGCCTGCTGAGAGTTAGCTTGCCCGGGCAATGAAAAGTGGTTGGAGGTATGCTGGGTCCATACCTTGAGCAGCTTGACGGATTTCTCGACAGAGTTGCCTCCAGCTCCATCAATGACGGCGTCAAAGTTCTTCTTTCCCTTGGGAAGCAAGCCCAGCAGCCTTTTCTCCCATCCGTCCTCCTTGTAATTCACTCCTCCCTTGGCACCTAGCTCGACAGACTTCTGGATCTTCTCCTCGCT
Organism: Aspergillus stella-maris; assembly: GCF_047715825.1. Classification (NCBI taxonomy): domain Eukaryota; kingdom Fungi; phylum Ascomycota; class Eurotiomycetes; order Eurotiales; family Aspergillaceae; genus Aspergillus; species Aspergillus stella-maris. Next base: position 45,221 of record NW_027396862.1, on the reverse strand, counting down.
AGAGCTGGTCACATATACATCTGCACCTCGCGCAACAGCAAAAAGCAAGGCAGTCAGCGCGACACCTCCACCAATACCGGTGATCAAAACTGCCGCTCCCTTGCCAGTGTTGTGCTCCCCTGCCTTAGCCACCAGGGCTCTCCATCCTGTCAAGCCAGCGAGAGGCAGAGCGGCTGCTTCCGCGTCTGATAGATGTTCAGGGGCTTCTTCAACTTCTGACTCCTCAATGGTGACATGGTCCTGCAGTGTCCCTTTGTTGTAGAACTTGGTCCCTCCCATGATCTTGTAACCGGAAGGGTCTTCCGGTCCCTCTGGAGAGTCCTTCCAGCCTATGCCCGGATTCAGAATGACTCGTTTGCCTTTCCATTGGCCTGGGTTCTTGACACCAGGACCTGTGCCCACGACAGTCCCCACTCCGTCCGCGCCCATGGGCACATCGAACGTTACGCCTGGGTAGAGATGCTGTCGCAAGAAAACATCACGATGATTGAGGGCTGCCGCGGACAACTTCACCAGCAATTCACTCCCCTGCGGGGAGGGCTGGGGTAACGTCTGCAGAGAGAGCGGATAGTAGACCTTTCCAGGCTTTCCTTCGGCTTTACCAAGGAAGATTGCTTTCGACATGGCTGTGACAATGATAGAGCTCCCTCTTTTGGAAATTGAGAGCAAAAACGTTCAGAACTGCGATTCTATACGTTGTGAAATGAACTGGTGTCTGATTAAAAGATCACATCATCAAAAACACCGTGCGGGGATGAATTGGCAGCCGTTATCGATAACCGAGGCTGTCCGGCGACGCAGTACAAATCACGAGACGACTATCGACAAGGAACGAACGACAAAGGGAATCTCACAATACAAATTCGTTATCTGAATTGAAGTAATAATGCGTTACTTTATCTCTCGACCGCATTGGAGTTCCGATTGAGAAAAACTACCTCGGTCCGAACCCGTCCTCTCACTCGCCACACTATGCATAGTACAACCCAAGCTCTTTGTCATGAATGAAAATTGCATTCGTTCGAAAGGTCGCATCGACGACGGCTGCATCCATTGTTATAATGGCTTTTCCGCTGGCATGGTTTCGTGTTCATCGGTGAATAGCATCGTTCCACTCGCGGATATCGGACACGCCTCAAGCAGCAGAATCGTCTCGCCGGTTCGGAGTCGCATGAGTGCTGGTGGCGGTGTTGTTCCGTACAAGTGTAGCATTGATCTGGGTGGTATCCCCAGGGCTCGGAGTTGATGTTATCGGTGTGGACTTCGCTAATGGATTCTCCTTGGCTATACCCTGAGCGAATGGGCTTCCCAGCCCAGTACCAGGAAAACGGGGGATCTCTGCTGGGGGTCATCTTTGAGGAGCGGAAGAAAGGCATAGCGGCGTGACAGAAACGATAACGGATTTTCGACAGAAAGAGCGAAGAACCTGGACAATATTTACCGAGCCTTCTTGAGCCTGACTCTGTGTGAGCGGCTTGCCCAAGACTTTATTCCGTTCGATTTCCACGAAGTCCCAAGGCGTCACCCTGGCTCATTCCATAGCTCCATTCTGTACTATGGCAAACACGGATGAAGGCATCCAGAAGTTTCGGGCGCTGGTTTTGTGCTACAATCTGGGACTTTCAATGCGTGAGCGAGTCACGATGCAAATGTCCTGAGCTGGCAGCAGCGAGCTGTCGGTCCAAGCAAGAAAGCAAGCAGCTTCACCAAGGTTCGACCCGGGATATCGACCCATCAAATGACCTCTTGGTGTTCAAGGTGTGGTTGACTGCATCCAAGATTGCACGCATGTGCTTGTCCGTAAGGGATGGCAGGGTTGTCCTGGTTAAAACCAGTCCAGGTCCCAAGTAAAACGGGTCTCCTGCAACGCAACGCTGACCGCAGCAAATCGGCAGGGCCTTGGTCTCAAAAGCCGTTGACGCGTCTGGATTTCAATAACTGGAGCGAATCGTGGCCAGGAACGCGTCGAAAAGGGAGCTGCAAAGCTGCAAGTGTAGGAGTACACAGCGAGGCTGGGGTTGGATTGCGGAGAGTGCGTACCAATAGCATTCCAAACCTTCCCCGCGGATCATGCTATTTCTGGCTCTGGCCAGGATATGGTATGAATGAGCAGCATGGATAGTGAAGTCCAGACTTTGGCAATCACTGCATCGTGCCTTGGTTATGCAGACCGCAGATGGTACGAACGGGAGTTGTGCTGTCCAAGAGCGGAGTTTGCTTTTGAATCCAGGGCATCGGTATCAACGCAAAAGCAAAAACAAGGATACTAGACGTGATTCATTGGATCAGTACGGAGTGGTGAGAGCTGCGTTAAACTCATTCTGATCTATCTTGAGGGCATAGAAGACCCTGAGGGACTTGACATGAGTCGGAAAGCGATTTGGTCTCGATACCCAATTTGAGCAAGCAAATAACCATTTAAATCTGCCTCTCCTTTGTCATGCCTTGAAAAAGGCTTTTTTCAATATTGTTATACACACCGCTGTCGAAGCGACACGTCGACCTCAGGAGATTGAAGCGTTTGTGTCCAAAGCGCCAGTGGCTTTCGCGCGTGGCATTACGTATCTGTAGGTCTGGCCTAGAGCAAAGACTACGCACCATCTTCCAGGGCTCTGGAAGCTCTATTGTCTTTCAACCTTGAAAAATTAAAAGTGGAATCATAGCTTGATTTCTATAGTCTGTGACTACTTCAAAAAATAATACTCTAGAAAGCCGTCTTCAACATCAGCAAAGGCGTCGGTGGCTGCCGCACTCCCAGGGCGCTTTACCGAAGACGAATGATTTGTGTGTGTTCGCGGCATGGCTTGGATAAATTTCATAAAATTGGGGGTTGGCAGTGAATGACAGAGAAGTGGTACGGACGTGACGTCGACGGTACCACTGGTGGTAATGCCACGGCCCCAGCTAATTCGCCGCAGCCTCTTCATTTTTCTCAGGAACTTCGAGCCTCCAGATCTTCTTCTCGACTTGGATCGTCTAGCGCTTCTTTCGTCTCGACTTTGACCTCATCCCTCACTCGATCTGCCTCCAGCAACCTCTGCCAGAGCACGTACGTGACACCTTGACTTCGCCATCTTCCCCTGCATTCTGTCCGCTGCTCCCCCCCCCGTCTACCTAGCTGGTAGATTCCTACTCTTTCCCACTTCCATGTCCCGTGTCGACTTGTAACACTCGCACATTGTTCCGTGACCATCTGTCTCTAACTTTTAGATAGCTCAAACTCTCGATTTTTACCTCTTCTTTTCCACCTTTATCAACCTTCGGTTTACCCATTGTCCTTTAGCAAGCCTTCCACGACATAATGCCGACGCCACTCCCCTCGAGTTTCGCTTCGGCCGCCGCTGGCAACACCCAAGACGCCTCAAGCAGGAGAGCTGATGGAACCGCCGGTGGAGAATGGTATGCGGCCCAACATTATTTTTTTTGCCTGCTATCTCCTGCAATAAACAAAGGCTGCTTCTGGATCTTGTTTCCCTCGCGACTGACGTATTGACGGTCCAGGTCTCGCACTCGTATGAACGGAGCAACACAAACCTTTCGCCGCCCATCGGTCGCCACAAATACCTCCCATACTCGCGAACCACCCTCTGCCACGACCCCGACCGGCGGGACCTATCCTTCGCACATGTCCTCGACCCTCTCGAGCGGACCTCGCAACGGAGCGTCTGTCGACACTCGTTATTCAAAAGAACAGCTCCTCGAACTGTATAAGGCACAGCGGGATACTGGGATTTTGACTAAGAATGTTGCCGATTATTTCGTTGCCGATTGGAACCCTCATATTGAAACACCAGCGGTAAACGGGGCTTGGGGGAAGCGGGATGACCACAAGGACAATTCTAATGGGCCTGAGGTGTGCTGGGATCATGGTGGGCAGATTGAGCCTTTGGGCTTAATGGATATGACCGATGACGAGAAAGAGGTTTGTTTCGCCGCTCCTCTTGTCTATGTCTGCGGTCTATACTCGCAATAAGCAGTGCTAATTTTGTAGATATTCTCCGTCTCGGTCAATTCCCCACTGAAGCCTCCTCCCACAAACGCCGCCAAAGAAAATACAACCACCGGCGGCCCTGGACGCAGGACTTCGATTTCTTACACGCAAGGAAATCCGAACGCCTACAATACCTCGTCTCCGACAGCAAGACCGGGACCTAGGCGTCGGGAAACCGGCGACTCGATCGGGAACCCCATGTCCCCCACGACCGGCGGCTCTCGTTTTTTCCGCGACGAACCGCATACTTCGACTCCGCCTCCGTCTCTGCTACGTCGCAAGACCGATTTCCGAGACACGACATCGGTTTCCAAGTGGGAGGAGAAGGAAAAGGAAACTCAAGGCCGTGAAGCGCCAGAGACTTCCTCGCCATTCGGTTCTTTGAAGCGCAGCTCGACGAACCCTGTGGCGCTGCCTGGTTCATCTTCTCCTTGGCCTTCCGCCTCCCAGAGCGCCAACTTCTCGCCTATGGGTGCATTTGGAGCTTTCAACTTGGGTAGTTCCAGCGCTGCGAACACTCCAACCACCGAGAAGAAGCCTGGATTCGGAAGCCTGCGTGGAGAAAGTCGTCTGAAGGGGCTGTTCTCCAAGGACAGCTTGGAGGACATTTCTTCGATCAGGGAAAAGCCTTCCATGAGCAACCTGGAACGCCTGGGCGAGAGTGAAGCGGAAGGGCGAGCCGGGTCTCCTTGGGGTGATCAATTCAAGACCCGCGCTGGCCGAAGCGAGACCAATCCATTCTCCGATGAGCCTCGAAGCGGCAGCGCGGCCCTCGGAGGCTCTCAGGACGTCAGCATGCCTTCTCAGGGAGCGGACCAGCTTGGATTCTCCGCCTTTGGCATGACTTCCAGCATTCCTGGCTTCCGTGAACTAATGCAGAGTCATGAGAACTCGCGCCACCCGACTCCTCACCTTCACGGACGCGAACCTACCAGTCCCACCAACACAAACCCTTATCAAAGTCCTCACGGCGACAGAGGGGATGTGGATGACGTGGACACTGACGGTTCCGAGATCCAAAACGCCAGTCACCCTGGACTCAGTGGTCTGCGCGATTCGGCTGCGTTCGGCTCCATGCGTCGCGTGGGCTCCGGAATGGATCTGCCTTCCATCGACCGCAGCCAGAACTCGAGCGTCGTTGGCAACCGAAACTTCAGCAACCTGGGTGGTCTTGGTGGTCTTCCTTCTCTCGGTACTACTGGATGGTCGACTGCTGGCGCGGTCGGTACTCCTACTAAAGAGAGGTCTGCGTTCGCTGGAGGTTTCGGAGATCCCATCTTCGGTTCGATGGCTGACCTCCAGTCTCCCGCTCTGTCGACTCTGGGAGGTGGCGGACTTTTCAGCCCTCACACTGGAATCTCTGGCACCGGCAGCATTGGTCGCTCAAGCAAGCTGGGTTCACTCTTCCCTCAAGCGATGCAGGAGCAGCTGCAAAATGAGCAGCCAAGGCAGGATCTGGGCAGTCTGGATGAGACCCAGCCATCAGGTAATTGTCCTTCTCCGTCATGTCTAGACCGTTCTAATTCTTGACAGATCTCCAAACTGAAACGCCTGCTCAACCGGCTGCGACAACATCGACTTCGCACACCCCTGTCTCCGCTGTAGGCTCTCTTCCTGCCTCTATGGTCCAGGACGGACAGACCGGACAGGCTGGCGGCGCTGGCTCGGTTCCTACAGCGCAGCAGCGTACCATGGTGATGCCAGACCGTATGCGCTGGATTTACCGTGATCCTCAAGGCAACATCCAAGGCCCCTGGACTGGATTAGAGATGCACGATTGGTTCAAGGCAGGCTTCTTCAGCCCAGACCTCCAGATTAGGAAGCTGGAAGATCCGGAGTTTGAGCCGCTCGCCCAGTTGGTGCGCCGCATCGGCAACTCGAGGGAGCCCTTCTTGGTTCCTCAGATCGGTGTTCCTCATGGTCCCGAACCCAATGCTCCCACCTGGGGAAGTACTACTGCTCCTACTGGCTCTGCCCAGCCGCCGTTCCCTGGAAGCTTCCCAAGCTTTGGCACCACTTTGACGGCCGAGCAGCAGAATGCCCTTGAGCGTAGGAAGCAAGAGGAGCAATATCTGATGGCTCGCCAGAAGGAGCACCTTGCGCAGCAGCAGGCTATCATGAAGCAGATCCAATTTCAGCCTGGAGTTCCTGGCATTCACCCTCCTCAGCTGCAGCACCACTCCAGTGCCCACAGCCTTCACAGCCAGCCCAGCTTTGGCAGTATTGCTTCACCCATTGGGTTTCAGCCCTCCCCGATCCAGGGACCCATGCAGCAAGGTCAGCAGCAGCAACCTGGCTCCGGCTTCTTCGATGCCCCAGGCACGATCCGGCCGAACCCTTTACCCAATGTTGGCTCTCAGATTATCGGGACGGATTTTTTAGACAGCAGCCAAGAGCATCTCCCTACGCTGCTAGATCGTTTGAACGTGAACAACAGACCCGATCCTTTCGCGTTCGGCAGTCCGACATCCCTCGCCGCTCGGCAGCCCGATAATCTTTTTCCCAGCCCGCAGGTAGCCACCATGCTTCAGGACCGCGCTCGCCTGCAGCAGGAGCAAGAGCAGTTTGACAGCACCCACGGTGACAGCTTGTTTGACCAGCAGGCGCGTGAGGAGCGACTCCGTCAATTTCACGCGCTAAGGGCTCAGGAAGGTGAATTTGGCATGCGCACCGCCGAAGGCTTGCCTACTCAACCGGTTGCAGCGCCCTCCCAGCCAGCTGAGGACGAGGCAAGCTCTACTCTAGAGGAAATGGGTTCGTCTATTGTCGAGGAAGAGCCCGTTCTCACTTTATCTCAGCAAGTTCAGAAGGCTGCTCAGGAGCAAGAGGAGCAGGAGCAGGCCAAGCAACAGGCCCAAGCTGCTAGTGAGAGTGCCTGGGGTGCCAAGGGCGACTCGGCCATGCCTCAACCTTTCCCTCCTCCTCCATCCGCCTCTCCTCTTCCTGCCCCGGCCGCTCAGCGCAACCGCCAGAACGTCGCCGAGTCTCTTGCCGCCAACTCTCGCTCCCAGACCCAGACTCCCGTCGAGGCTCCGGCTACTTCTATCGCACCATGGGCCAAGGAGGCAAGCGAGGCTCCTAAGTCCAAGGGTCCATCTCTCAAGGAAATCCAAGAAGCCGAAGCTCGCAGTGCTGCGCAGCGCGAAGAAGTTGTGGCCGCCGCTCGCCGTGCTCAGCTTCTTGCCGAACAGGAACGTCTTAGCCAGGCTCAGGCACAGCAAGCCCCTGGTCTTCCGTCCAGCGCCAACTGGGCCAGCAGCGGATCTCCTGCCACTCCTACGTCAGCTGGCTCTGTGTGGGGAAACACCAAGGGCGCGGCTACTGCAACGACTTCTACGGCAAAGAAGACTCTAGCCCAGATCCAGAAGGAAGAAGAGGCTCGTAAGCAGCGCCAGGCTGCTGCCGCCGCTACCGCCGCTGCCGCTGCTGCTCAGACAATTGCCTCGACTACCCCTGCTCCCTCTTCCGCTGGTAAGCGCTATGCGGACCTGGCTAGTAAAGCTCCCGCTGCTTCTCCAGTCAGCGCCGGCACCGGTGCTTGGACTACGGTTGGAGCCAGCGGCAAGGCCAAGGCTCCCCCTGTTGCTCCCACTGGACCTCGCTCCACCAGCGGACCTGTTCCTATCGCGTCGTCGCCAGTCCGTCCTCAGCCGGTGACCGCCGCCACTGCAGCCCCCCGTGCCCTGCCTGTCAGCACACCTTCTAACCCCAGCCGGGCCATGGAGGAGTTCAACAAGTGGGCCAAGCTGACCCTCGGTAAGGGGCTGAACAGCAACATCAATGGTATGTTTAAGCTTTACTTGAAGTTTAGGATTCAAACTAACTTTTCTTAGTCGACGACTTTGTTCAGCAGCTGCAAATGCTCCCCGCCGAGGCAGAAATCATCTCCGACTCTGTTTACGCCAACTCACAGACGCTGGATGGCCGCCGATTCGCGGATGAGTTCATTCGTCGTCGTAAGCTGGCTGATAAGGGAATTGTGGAGTCGGTCTCGACCAGCGCTCTCGCGGAGAAGAACGGCGGGGGATGGAGCGAGGTTGCGAAGAAGGGCTCTGCAAGCACACCGCGCGAGGAAGACACCAGCAGCGCAGCATTCAAGATGGTGGCTCCCCGCAAGAAGGGCAAGCGGTGATCGAAGGGCGTGTGGTAGTGAGTCATGTATGATAGTGGTAGTAGATAGTTTACCTGGTTGGAATTTTGTATTTCCACTGCAGTTAAATGGATCATGGTCCCCGACCCAAGAATTCTTCAACTTTCCTACCTACACCTGGAATTTCTTTCCTTTTCGTATCTCTTTCTTCATTTCTATACACTTCAAAATGCCCTCCCCAACCCCCTTCGGCAACCCCATGAAGTCGCAATTCCTCATCGGCCCCAACTACCGCAACCTCAACCACGGTCTGTCCCCGCATCTAACCGCCCTCCACTAACACTGACACTGACATCACAGGCTCCTTCGGCACATACCCCATTTCCCTCCTAGAAGCCCAACAAACCCTCCAGAAATCTCTTGAGGCGGCGCCAGACATTTTCATCCGCTACACACAGCCTCCCCTTCTCGACAAATCGCGCGCTGTCCTTGCAAACCTCCTAAATGTCCCTGTCTCGGACTGCGTTCTCGTCCGCAATGCCACGACAGGCGTGAATACAGTCCTTCACAATCTAGCAATCACACGCGAATTAACGAGTAATGATGTCGTTATCTACTTCGAGACCGTCTATGGAGCCGTTGAACGGACATTACTTGCCCTAAGGGAAAGCTGGGGTGTTCAGCTTCGGAAGGTCAAATACGCCTTCCCATTGGAAGAAGGCGAACTCATTGCGCGGTTTAAAGCCGTTGTCGAGGGTGTGAAGAGGCAGGGCCTGAACCCAAAGGTAGCAGTCTTTGAAACGGTCATTTCAAATCCCGGTATAAGGTTCCCGTTTGAGGAGGTCACGGCTCTTTGTAAAAAGCTGGGGATCCTGAGTTGTATTGATGGGGCGCATGGGGTGGGCATGATTAATTTAGATTTGGGGAGGCTCGGGTGTGATTTTTTTACGAGTAATTGTCATAAGTATGTACTTTCCATTCTGTTCATTTCTTCCCTCTTTTTCGTATGAATTGGTTATTGATGGTTGAGTTAGGTGGCTATACACCCCCCGCTCCTGCGCGGTACTGTACGTCCCCGAGCGGAATCAGCGGTTTATAAGGACGAGTTTGCCTACGTCTTGGGGGTATATCCCTCCGACACCTCCGCCTGTCCCCGCATTTTCAACAGCAGCCTCATCTTCCTCAAATTCAGTGGGTGAAGAAGGCGAGGAGCTTCTCCCCTCCGTACTTCCGGACAATGGCAAAAGCCCCTTCATCACGCTCTTCGAATTCACGGGGACAACAGATGACAGCGCGTACTCGTGTGTTCCAGCCGCTATGAAATTTAGAAAGGAGGTCTGTGGTGGTGAGGAGAAGATATATTCTTACCTTGAGGAGTTAGCAGGGGAGGCGGGGAATGTTGTTGCCAACGCATTGGGGACGGATATTCTGAGGGCTGTTAAGGGGGGGAAGGGTGGGTTGGGATGTAGTATGGTTAATGTGCGACTACCGATTCGTGTCTCTGACGAAGATGAGAGGCAGAAGAAGCGAGATGGTATCGTGACCGTCCGCTCAGCAGACGTGAGTCCCCTCGCGCACTACCTGCACGAGAAATTGATCGAGAAGGGAACATTCGTTCCCTGTTTCCAACACGGGGAGTGGTTTTACACGAGACTCAGCGCACAAATTTATCTTGAGAAGAGCGATTTTGTTTGGTTGGGAGATGTGCTGAAGGAGATATTGGGTGGTGCGGAGGGGTTCTTGGGGACGCTCAAGGTCCCCAGGGCTAATCTCTAGACTCTCGGCTTATATACATAGATGACCCGTACTACCAAGGTAGACAGACTAGGTAGTTAATCAAACAGAAAAAAACACCTTCCGTCCCCCAAAATACGTCTCTGCAACATTCACGTCCAACAACCCTTCAGCCTTCCAAGGACTATCCCGCTCAAGAACCACAAAATCAGCCTTCTTCCCAACCTCCAAAGTTCCAACAACATCATCCGCAAAACAACTATACGCTGACCCTTTCGCCGCAGCACTCAATGCCTGCTGCAAACTAAGCTTAAACCCCTCATTAACAACCTCAGTACATTCCGGCTCCCGTGCACTCCGTCTCGTCGTAGCCGTATACAGATTCCTAAGCGGATGATGCGGCGCAGTCGGTGAGTCCGTGCCGATAGCAACATTCGCGCCGCTTTCAAGGAACTCTCTATACGCAAATGCACGCTTTACGCGCTCAGGACCGAGCAGTTTCGGCCAGGCGCGGAGAATCGCGGGGTCTGCGTGCACGGGCTGGATACTTGCTGTTATACCCAGGTCCGATAGACGCTTTGCGTCGCCGGGCGATGTGAGTTCGAGGTGTTCGATTCTGTGCCGCTTTGAGGGAGCACCTGGTGGAGGGGCGACGGTTTCAAGAGCGTTTATGGCGATTCGGACCGCTTCGTCGCCGATGGCGTGAAGGGCGCATTGCAGTCCTGCTGCGTCGGCGCGCTGCACGACCTTGGATAGGACATCGAATTCCCAGAGCGGCGCGGGGGATGCACTGTTGGTGCTGTATGGTTCTGTCAAAGCCGCAGTGCACGCATCCACAACGCCATCGCAAATGACTTTTATCCCGGCGATGCGGAAATTAGGTGACGTTTTCTTGTTGAACTGTTTATGCAGGGCGATGGCGCGATCAACTTGCGCAAGGACATCCTTTTCCTCTTTGGCTGGGGATATTATCCAGTGGCATGCCAGTCTCATGAAGACCTCTTCCTCTCCTTCCTGATACAGTTGACTCGCAACGGCCCAAATATTCTCATCCGTCGCCATCTCAACCATCCCCGTATACCCGGCTGCATTATACGCCTTTATCGCATCCACAACGGACCCCCTCTTCTCATCATCAGTCGCAACCTTCGCAACATGAGGCCAGACAATCGTCACGGCAGCAGCCTCACTCAATAACCCCGTTGGATACCCCTCACTATCCCGTTCAATCATACCGCCCTCAGGATCCGGTGTGTCGTTGTCCACACCTAAATCTCTTAACGCCGCGCCGTTACACCAAGCAGAATGCAGATCCTTTGCATCGATGAAGATCGGTCTTTCGTCGAGGTCATCGATCATGGAAGCTAGTGCTAGCCCATCTGTCATGGAGTGCATCCACCCGCTGCAGAAGAGGCGCGGGTTTGATGAGGCGGGTCTTGTCGCTGCGCCGGCGGATATGGCACTGCGGATATCGAAAATGGAGGTGCAGTTGTCTAAGGAGATTTTAGAGAGCGAGGAGCCGAAGAGGAGGAGATGCATGTGTCTGTTGCTCTATCGTTAGTACAGTCTACAGCCGTCTTGGAATTGAGTGGGTGATAGAGTGGGTGTATGCGTACCCATCAATAAAGCCAGGTAGGACTCGTCGCCCGCCGAGGTCGACTGTTTGGTCGTGGTCATTGGGTGCATCTTGCTCGGGACCGATATAGGCGATTGTATCGTTTTCGACGAGGAGGGTGGCTGTCTCACTCTCTGAGACGGAGGCGATAAGGGCGTTGCGGTAGAGGGTTTTCATTGTGACTGTTGTTGGTAGGTATGGTGGGGTTGATTGAGGGAGAGAGTTGGAGAAAGAGAAAGAGAAGAGTAAACAGTGGTGCGGGGAAGTACTAAACTTGAATAATGTAGAAGATGAAGGTGTAGAGAGAGCAAGATGAAGCAGATGCAGCAGCTTATCTAGTACTGGATCTTATCAATCTATTCCTGCAGATATTGGCTGTTTCCTTAATGACCAATGGATTTGGTAGAGATCTAGATCGCTTTACTCCATATTTGACGACAGGAAGGAGATTCCGAATCACGCCACTCAATACAATAACTTCGCTTGATTAACAGTGTTAAATATAAGAAAGTGAAAAGAAACAGTAGGATATCATTGTCATCAAGAAATAAATACATCAAAAAGTCCCTCGCAAGTCTTTCGTCAATCATGGTCTGTGTCCGTCCCAGACTCGCTCAATCAAGTCTATCTGCTATTCAAGCCAGAAGCTTAGAAGTTAAGGAGAAGCTTGAGACATGTGAACGACCAAAAGAAAAAAAAGTGACCAAGTCCTAACGCCAACAACGTCCAACAAAACAGTTAAACACTACGGTCACCATCATCCACCTCCGCCGAACCGACTGCGCACCCATCCTGCCCAGCCTCCGCCTCCATTATTCGACTCTTCACGGTTTACCTGCGAAGTAGACTCTTGTTCTCTGTAAGAATCATAGGATGGGTAGGCGCCGGGTGCCGATATTGAGTTTGAGCGTCTAGTATTGTTTGAGATATTTTGAGGACTGTATAGATTGAAAGCGATATCAGCGATCATTCCTGGATTACGAAGGGCTGGGCCGGTATTAGGAGCGCACTTACGGCGCTGCGTAAGGTGAAGTCGGATTAGCATTAGCACTCGCACTGGAAGCCCCGCCGTTATTCGCATCACTCGAATCAATCCCGCGTCGACAGTGAGGGCAGGTATTGTGCTGTGTCAACCACGCTTCAATGCACTGCGGATGGAACCAGTGGGTGCAGGGGAGCACCGAGACCTCATCCCCTACTTTGACGACGTCCATGCAGATAGAACACTCGGATGAGCCCTCTGCACCGAGCATCTCCGTTGTGGCGGGCTTCTTGGGCAGAGCATGAATGGCGTCTTCGGAGGCTGGTGGTGCTGCGTTGCGGCTTCCGTTCTGTCCGAATAGCTGTGTCACGACCCGGTCTAGCTCTTCCTGCGAATATACTGCGTCGCCGTTGCGCTCGATGTTGAACATTGCTGAGAGAAGAGCCCCGAGTGGGGTTCCCCCGTTCATAACACGTACATTCGGACCGCCGTTTCCGCCAGCTTGTACCTCTCCGAGGTCGTGGTGTAGGATCTCAAGGATACTATAACAGTTAGTAGAGAACAAGGTATGGACTGGGAAAAACTCACTCTCCCAAAGTTCGCAACGGAGTGCCCATAGGCTGAGGCCCATCGGCATCCCGAGGCGATAAACCACCAGACGGCGGCTGGTTCCAGCCCCCATATGTAGTCCTCCCTCCAGCCATATCACCAAATCCACGAGTCGACGTATAACCCGTTGGTGATCTTGGTCCACCGCGCGCCCGTTCTCGGTTGGCTTCACTGATAGTCCGGAAGAATGAATCAAGGCCCTGCATCGGGTCCGGGTTCATCCCCCGCTGTGCGCCGCCTGCTCCGCGGGGCTGCATTCTCTGTGCCTGGAACGAGAAGCGAAGGTTTCCGCCGGGGGATCGGTACGTTCGCTGAGTATACTGGTAGCCTGGGCCGCTCCATCCGTGCGTCTCGTCATCGTCGTGAGGTGTACGTGCCCAGGGGTTATGGTCTGCCCATGGATTAAACGGAGAACGAGGAGGGGACGGCGATCGATGGCCGGGGAAGGATTCGGGGGGGTCGGAGTGTGAGGATGAGGCTTCTGGTTCGGAGTCGGTGTCGAGTTCTTCTGGGTCAGGAGGAATCTCAACCTGTGATAATCAGCATGGTATAATTAAAAGGCGCTGAATGCGAAACTCACGATCTCTGTGAATTCTGAGCTGCAGTATGGACATTGTAGATCCTCTTGCACGTTGCGGGGCCATACTCGCCCGCAGGCATGGCAAAGCACGCGGTCGCCTGTATCCATGGTGGATATATGTGGGAGGGATCAGATGAGAAGGAGAAAGAAGGACAAATATAATCTGAGAGAGAATTTAAGACAAGGATAAGAGGAGGGGTCGAATGAGACACTTGAATGAGACCAACCAGTCAAGCAATAAAGGCGTTGTTCATGACTTGAAAGTTTGGCAGGCACCAGCTGATATGGTCATTTTGCTGTGAAAGAAAAGGGTGAATAGAGGACAAAGGGCAGATTAATAAAGACGAGGCAGAAAGGATACTTGACGGTTTGAGCAGTGATGGATGAGCTGGAGTTTCTTACTATCAACTGAGTAACTAAGTTAACTAAGGCCCAGTGCCCGCCGCGCTGTCTGTTTGAATGACGTTAGCATCCGAGTGGCGCAGCCAACTATACACTGTATACATTGAGCCTCGTCTGTTTGCCTGCATACATGTTTTCCACTGACTACATTCACATATTCTTGTACATAATAACAGATGAAAGAAATTAGTAGAATTATGATGCGCCTCGAGGCCGTCCTCCTCCGGTCGAGAACGCCAAGTATGATGACATGCTAACAACCCAAAACTCAACCCGAAACAGCAAACAACCAACAAACATACAAGAAGTTAGAGCAGAGAGACGGATATCATCGTCAACGTCGTCAAGTATATACAGATCCGCCACCGACATGTAGATATATCTGACCGTCCGCTTACCGCCGCTGTCCGCGGAATAGAATGCCACCTACAACCCCCGCAGCGAGGGCCAGCCCTCCAACGATGGCGATTCCAACGAGACCCTCCTTCGACACCTTGTCGTCAATCAATGTCCGCAGACTTGCCGCTTGGAGGTTTCCGGGCTCCTTGTCAATGAGAAGGTCGTTGTATCGGCGGGCCTCTCCATAGTTGCCGAGCTTGTAATTGCCCAGGGCGAGGTAGAAGAGACATTCACGACGGCGTTCGGGGTGGGCACGGAAGATTTCGGACAGTAGACGGACGCCTTCTTGTTGCTCTTGTCGGGAGTTGGATTTGATCAGACCCTGCAAGCAAAACAGCTGTTAGCTATGATCTAGGGATGCCGGTGCCCGGGCGGCGGGCGGGAGTGAGGGAGAGGCCAGCATACCCAGGCGTAGTTGAACTTTGTCTGAACACCAACATAGTCGCCCTCCTTCTCGTACTGTGCCCGCAAAACCTGCAGCTCTGCAGGCTTCAGAGGGCTGTTCCTCGTTAGCTATGATCAACCGGTCAAAGCGGAGAAAAGCTGTACCTTTCAGCATCTGCGGCATCTGAACTCTGTCAGTAGTAGCTCCCACAAAGCAGGCTGGGAATACATACAAGGAAGGTTTGAAGAGGTCATTTTGTTCTGAGATTTTGAATACCAGGTGAAGCTCTGCTTCGTGTCAAAAAGTCTAGTCTGCAAATGATGTCAGGAAAATAGCCAGGCAGCTCGATAAATGACGAGGCGGTGCACGTGGAGTTGTGGCGGTTGCCCTCCCAACCGTATCCGTAATACGCGATAAATACATCCCCTCATCTCGGCTTCATTTCACTCTCCGCGGTCCTCTTCTTCAAGAAGACATACTATTCACCATGTTGCTCGACGAGAATCCCTCTACTGTAAGTCATTTTTCGCCTCACTTCGCCTCACTATGACCTAGACTAATGTTTTCATAGCTCATCCACCACACAATCGGCAACTTCAACATCGCGCCGGACAAACAAGCCGTCTCCCGCATCAATGACTCCCTCACGACCCTCCAACAATCGCGCGACCTGCGCATGCGCGAGGCCGAATCGTCCCTACGGAAACTCTCCCGCCACTTGCAATCCCTAAACACACAACATGAAGAAGCCGTCGCCGCGCACGACGCAAGCAAACACGCCGGGGCAATGGTCGAGCTGGACACGAAGAAATTCCGCATCGCCAAAGCCGCGTCGGAACTAGAGATCGAAAGCGAGCGACTGGAGAGCGAGCTGGAGATGCTGAAGGAGCGGTTGGCCGATTTAGAAGCTCAGGGTGTCGAGGGTGATGAGACGACGAGGCGAGAGAGGGAGGCTGACGATGCTATCCTGTATGTTCTTCAATCCGGAATTGGACCGTTGAACCTGGCTTCGTGCTAACAGATGCAGGCTCCGACTGAAGATCTACCGGGCGTTGGGCATCGATATTGAGCCGGATGAGGCGGGCGATTTCACCAAGGCTGTTATCCGCAACAGTCGCAAGGGCGACGTCCACGTTGTCAATCTGGATCCGAAGTTCTCGCGCTTTTTCTATTCGAATTATTTTTGGTCGACTATGCAGGGCTGAATCGGTTTTTGGCGTTCGGTGTGGACAGATACCCAATTGATTTCATGAAGTTTATATGCTGGTTCATTATGGATACTATACATGGTCGTAGTATTATACATGGGAGAGCAAGGCTAGGCTACCTGTCCAGCAGACTCCTAGCCACTACTTTCCTCTCCTCATCCGAGATCATAATCGGTCTCATCCCCGGCACAACTCTCTCCACGGCATCCAACACCTCCTTCGCTGATATTTCCCCTAACCCATGAGCCTGCCACTTCACCATCCATTCCTCCTCCAAAACTCTCATCTCCTCCTCAACCTCATCCATACTCTGCACCTCCCTCCCATCCCACGTCAACCTAGCCTCCGCCTCACTCTTCGCAGTCCCATCCTCACTCACATCTCCAATACCCCCAGCACCACCCGAATACAAAACATCAACACCCAACCCACCAAGCCCAAGTCCAACCCCATCAATCCTTCCATTCCAAAGAACCTGCCGAACCACCCCCTCCCGCCCAACCATCATCCAAACAAGCGGCATCCCACTGCGCCCCATCGCCTCCCGAACCCCCCTCGTAGCCTCCCTAGGCGACACCAAAACTCCCGCACCAACAGGCCCATCGCGCCCCCGAAAATGCCTCGCCGTGACTCCGTCTAGCTCGCGTACTATATTCGGTCCGATCTTCGTTTTCAATGCTTTACATTGCACGATTACACGAATTGGAGGGTCGAGGACGGGTCGCGGGCCAATGTGCCATGTTCCTTGGAGATCAACGCCGAGGTCTGATCGGCCGCCGACGCGGTGGAGGTTGAAAGCGCTGGCGCGGAGGTGTGATTGGACGGTGTATTCGTAGTGGGTGCCTTGGTAGGTTGTTGTTGATTCTGGGAGGGCGGTGCGTGCGGCGTAGGAGAGGAAGGATGAGAGGGAGGTATGCGAGGCGGATGGGTTTGGGGGTGGAGGGGGGAGTTGGAAGAGGCGGCGCGTGAAGGGGGTTATGCTTGTGCCATTGAGGGGTTTAGTTGTTGTTGAGAGGCATCGTAGGGATGGTGGGGAGGAGAGGAATGAGCTCTTTAAATTCATATCTCGACATTCTGTATAGAAGCAAATATGTAGAAATAGTTGTTCGTTGAAGCTCCTGGGGCTGTCGCAAAGCTTCGTGGGCGGTGAATCTCCGCTCCGCTGCAACTCCGAAGGTTATCGAGGACGATGTATCCGATAAGGATTCTTGAACTTCATCTCACTTCGTCATCTTGGATAAACATCAAGATCTCCCTCACCAACTACATCTTCTCCTCCCAGCCTCTATACAAAACTCGAGGCCATACGATATGGCGGACATCCTAACCCAGCTCCAAACATGCCTTGACCAGGTACACTCCCCTTCTCCTCACCACTACCCACACACCCTATATCAAAGGCAACATAACAACTAACAAAACAACAGCTCGCAACCCAATTCTACGCCACAATCGGCTACCTAACAACCTACCACGACAACTCCCCCGCAATCCCACCCCCAAACCCCGACTCCGCGCCTGCCCTCGCCAAAATCCAGAAGAATTCCTCAACCCCTCCTATCCCCGCTAGTGCGGCCGCAATACTCAATAACACTTCTCAAGGGTCGCCCTCTGCCGGAGGAGGAGGAGGAGTTACACCCGGTCCCGCAACAGCAGGAGGCGCAGATGGCGCAGAAGCAGCAGGCGAAGAGGGACTCCCGCCGCGCCCTGATAGTCCGAGGACGTTTGCGGCGAGGCAGAGAGAGTTAGCGCGGGACCTGGTGATAAAGGAGCAGCAGATTGAGTATCTTATTTCCGTGTTACCGGGTATCGGGTCCTCGGAGGCAGAGCAGGAGAAGAGGATAAGGGAGTTAGAGGTTGAATTGAGGGGTGTTGAGGAGGAGAGGGAGCGGAAAGTTCGGGAGTTGAGGGTTCTTAGGAAGAGGGTTGAGGGGGTGTTGGGGGGTGTGTCGAATGGGATTTATGGTGGTGGTGGTGCGCGATGAGAATGATACCTGCATCCTATTTTCTACGAATTTGATTTAGTCAGCGTCTTGAACTTAGGTTCCTCTTTCATGATGAAATTGTTGAATGGTTCATTATGATAGCTATGCCCGTGACTTGCGTCGTAATATCTCTGTTCTCTTCTAGGCCCATTATATGATGCGTGGCATGCAAAGTCAAGTCAAGTCACATCACGTCGTGAAAGAAAGAAACAACATAAGGAAGAAAAAACAAAAACCTGGGTATCAATATGTATGACGAAGCCAAACCGAATGGAAGCGAACCTGACCTGACCGACCCGTCCAAACGTGACCAAAGTAGCAGAACAAAACAAGGGGATGGAAATGGAAATGAAACAACAGCGGGAAAAAATTGTAATAACGGCGCATGAACAACTGCAGGCTCCTCGAGCTGCTTGCGTCGTTCACTTGAATAGAGTGCGGTACTCTCTCATCCTCTCCTCTTGAACCGCAGCCTTATCGAGCTTGCCGCGGTTCAGACTCATATCGGCGAGCTGTTGCTTCTTCTTCGCCAGCTCGGAGATCTTCTCCTCGATGCTTTCTTTCATGAGGAACTGAACTGTCGTTACTTCGCGATTCTGACCGAGACGGTGAACTCGGTCGATTGCTTGCGCTACCGCAGCTGGGTTGTACTGCGGTTCCATGATGTAAACGTTAGAGGCGGCTGTGAGGTTAAGTCCGACACCACCGGCTCCAATTGTCGCGAGGAGGATGGTGATGTTATTATCACTGCGGAATGTGTCTAGCGCCTTGTTTCGCGCTGCCAGTGTCATAGTCCCATCGAGGCGGACGAATCCTGTGAGGCCTTGGTCTCGAAGAGCGATCTCGATGAGGTCGAGATGGGATGTCCAGGCTGAGAAGACGACACTCTTTAGCGGTGCTTCGCCCTCGGGGAGCTTAGTGCTTTCCTCGGCTGTTGCGAGGAGGTGTGACATTAGGGCTTTGGTTTTGGTGTGCGGGCCTTCGTACTCGCCGAGGGTCTTCGCTTGCTTCTTAGTCTGCTTTGAGCGGGCTTGCTCGAGGATGTACTCTTCCAAACCATTCACCGTAATGGTTGAGTATGACGCTGGAATCCAGCCTTCGCAGACGTTGCATCTGACATCGAAGGATCCGGGGCCGCCGAGCTGGTTGTCAAATGATGGTTTTGAGCTGGCGAAGCATTCCGGACAGAGGATGTCGTAGCAGGGAAGGATGATGGCGATGGCGTCGTTCTTACCGGGAGCAGCGGCTCCGTTAGTGTCTGCATTCTGGTCTTCCAATCGCCTGCTGCAGATGGCGCAGGTATCGGCTGAGGACTCCTGCATGAGGGTGAACATTTCATACGCCTTTTTATCCACGGCCCCTGGGACGTCGTTGGAGCCTTCTTCGAGATCAATGGCATCATGCACACTCATGCCCTTGATCCGTGCTCGCTCATCGCTATCTAGCAGCTCCTTTCCATGTGCGCTGACCTGACGAAGAATCATCATGGCCTTGAGAATGTGATGATACATTCTGCCCATCGTCTTGCTCTTCTCTTCTCCTGCAATAACGCGCATCATCACATTAGACTCCTTCCGGAAGAACTCATGTAGCTGTTTCTCTGCTTCGGTGAACTCGAGCATGATGATCTTGTCGCGCCGCGGTGGCAGATCAATCTTGTCCTTTACTCTCCGCAGGGTGAATGAATCGACCAGAACGCGCAAGCTAGCAAGGACAGTGGCGTCACCAGTCTTGAACCGACTAAGTATGTGCATCCCAAAACGACTCCGGTCATCATAGGGATAGAGTCCCAAGAACTTGGTGACTGATAACAGATCTTCCAGACGGTTCTGAATGGGTGTTCCTGTGACGGACCAGCGCCGCTGCGAGTTGAGCTGGAAGATGGCCCTTGTTTGGGCGGCGGTCTGCTCCCTGATTGTATGCGCCTCGTCCAACACAATGCGGAACATATTCATCTTATTCAATGGACTAGCCCCTCCTCGTCTCTTGACTTCGCTGAGAACAATGCTGTATGTTGTAATGACCAAGTCATACTTGGACAGTTCGTCCACGCTGTTGGTCCGAGAAGACCCGTGAAAGACGTAAAACGAGACTGAATCCTCCCGTAAATGCTCCTTGATCTGTGACATCCAATTGTTGACGGTACTCAGAGGAACAACTAGCAGAGTGGTCCTCGTGTTGCGGATGCCTGGTCGGCTCTTGATCAGCTCGGGAGATGGGATGCCACTCGCCCATTCTTGAGCTTGTGTGAGGGAGGAAACAACCAAGGACAAAATGCTCAAAGTCTTTCCCAGACCCATCATGTCCGCCAGTAGTCCGCCAAGGCTCTGTGGTGGTTCCTCATCCATAACGATACCGCTGATGATTTCTCGGTATTTCTTCGCTCCGTTGCGATGGTATTCCTGCCTCCAAAGAGAATTGTTGTCCTCCTCATTGGGTCCGAACTTGCGAGGTTTCTCTTTTTCCGTCATAAACCACAGGGCCTGTTTCTGGTGGGGAAGTAATGGCGTCGTGACGAGTGGTGGGGGATCCAGTTCGAGTAGGTCGTCAGCACTGTGAAGCTGATCGAACATTTTCATGACGGCATCATTGACTTCTTCGGCCGTCCTGACTTCATAGTTAACCCCAGACCTACTCCGCGGCGTACCAGTCGGCGCATAGTTTGGTTGCATGCGTCTTCTCTCAGCATGGGGATTGAAAAGAGGAACTCCTTGTTCCACCGCAAATGGAGTCGCAAGCCAAACGTTGTGCTGACCAAGATAGTTTCCAACCCTCTCGGCATCCTGACGAAGGCCATACAGATTGACTGACGCTCTATAAATCGATGAGCATTCATTCCACGGCACTTCGTTCGGAAGCTTCCTGCGCCCGTCAAGACGGGCGGTAATCTCCACACTGAGAGCTTTGGAGTCCAACAGGGGTACTATGACGGCGGCGGTTTTGGAATCGATCACGCCAAAATTCTTTCCGTTAGGATCGGATACTTCTATTCTGTTGTTCCCTGAACCCGCCTGTCGATGAACCCCGAGCTTCATTGATGGCCAATGGTTCGGATCAACCACCAGCGCTTGTGCGGACGGCATTGGGATCAATGAGGCTTGAATGGTCGCATTTTCCAGTTTCCCATAGCACACTCTTTGCACACTCAGGTCATTCGAACCAGTAACTTGCAAGTCGTCGTCATCGTTGCTTCCTGCTGCATCTAGAATCGTCAGCGTGGATCGCGCAGGTCGAGGCGCAGCTAGCTTCTTACCAAGAGTCAGATCAACAACGTTTGGCGTTATTGCAGTAGAACTCGAAGTCTCCCCATCATCCTCCCTCATGTACTCCCCCAGCCCGCTGTTTCCGGTAATAGGACCTCGTTTCACTGCTCCATTCTGTCTCTCGTCCAATTTCACCCTCTTGTAAGGTGTTCCCGTACGCCGCTCTACCCCGTACATGTTCTCGATCAGCCTTCTGTGCCTGAAATCAACATCGCTATCTAGTTCTGTCGGATCCGCGCTTCGCTTGCTGTCGCTGGTGTCGACTCCGGAAGCATCTGTGAACTGGAAGTCGATGTCTGGCGTTGCTTGTGTCCATGATTGCGGTGAAGCGCTCGCGCTGGTCGAGCCGGCAGAGGAGGCGTACTGCGGCCGCGAGATCGGGCTCGCGCGGTGCGCGGACGGTGGGCGCTGTGGACTTTGGCGGTGGGCGACAGAGGTACCAGGAGGGGCAATGGACGGCGCGGTGTTTCGGGGAATGTTATTTGCACCTTGCTGGCCTGTGACATCTTGTAAACTTTCTCGGTCACTCGAATTCAAGTCGCTGAGATCATCTGGGGGAGTGGGGGATCGTCGAGGGGAAGACGGAGAGGAAGTCGCAAGGCCAGGACGGGTTTTGGGACCATGGTCAACACCATGTTCGGGCTCGGATGAAGGCAAAAGGGGATCTGGATCTGTACCATTTTTCTGTAGCTGTTTCTTGTACGCCCGAGGGTTAAGCAGCATGTGGGCGTGGGATGCCATGATCCCTTCCCTCTGGCGGCTGCGGGTGACGGCGGGGGGCGTGAGTTGTACGTTTGTGGGTATGTCGGGGCGAATGAAACGAGCGTATCATATGAGAATCAGAAGATCCAGCGCATCAAGGAGATCGTGAAAGCGGCAGCCTGCGTGGGGGGCATGCGAGTCTTATCGGGAGTCGGGAGGGATGGGACTCGAGCGATGACGAAGGGCGATGAAGAGAGGAGCGTTCTGGGCGCGGAAAGTTCTATCGCGGAAGGTGAAAGCGCAAGAAGAAAGAAGAAGGAGAAAGAGGAACACAAAAAGGTAGGAAGAGGAAGTACGAGAGAAGAGAGACGAGCGAGAAGGTGAGGTTGCGATCAGTTGCCTCGAGCGTTCAAGGTGATGTCGCCAAGAGGAGATTCCGATAAGATAATGGCCACTCTCACTTCCCTCACTCCGATGTTCAGTCCGATCTCATCTCCGACTCAGCTCTCGCTCACTCGGCTTTCACTTGGATTATTTGAAAGAAGAGAAAGTGATTCCTCCGGGGATCATGATTATTAGTGAGAAGCTAGCTATATGTCTATATACAATACAACATCAGGGTGGCATTTTCCCAACCAAAGCCGCTCCTCGCAGCTAATAGACTCCTCATGCCTGTTTGCCGTAAGACGCTAAATGTAAATAAGATGAAGGTAATGAAGTCATGATGGGGTAGTTTGAGCGGTAATAGAAAAAAGCAGTGATAAGAAGGGGAAGGTCATGCAGTGGTCTAATGGAAACGAAGTCCGCCCATGAAACGGAAAAGCAAAGGTAAGGATGTCAGCACCAGGTAAAGACAGGGTTTTTACTCTTGACGGCCTCTATCCGCTCGACAATCACCTTGCGCTGATTGCCTTCCATGCCCTCGGCAGCCGCGTAGCCGAGGTCGCCCTCCAGGTCGTCGCTACTCCAGATGAGGTGAGCGCCGCGGGTACTTGAAAGGGAGCTGTGCTTTTGGTGTTTGTTGCCAGGTCGCGGGGGTAATGATGGCCAGTTCCGTTCGCTGTTTCTTCTCGGGCTGAGACCATCGGCACTGTCGCGACTGAAACCGTAGTCGGTGGAGCTGGCGGTTGGCGGACGTCCAGAGTCTCGGGAGGTTCGGCCGCGAGACAATTCAAAGCGGTTGGGGTTGGGTAGCTCGCTTGGGGGCGAAGAGAGTCCGACGAGGTCCTCATCGGCCATGGAAATAGCGGCACCAATGTCCATCTCTTCATTGTCTGGGTCGTAGCGATTGTCGTAGCTCCTGACCTTCTGTCGCTGTGCCTCGGTTGATGGTCCGCGAAGAGGAATCGCAACAGGTACGTCTACCAGGTCATCCCAGACACAAACGCGGGTTCTCCGAGTGAGTTCAAGGGGACCATGATCTGGCTGTTTCAATGTTTCAACGACGTTCCATGCTTGGCCTTTCATGACGGCGATCTGTCTGGCAAACATGCTCTCCTTGAAGTCATCGTCCTGCGAAAAGATGCGGCGTAGGGCCATCTGTGTGCCACTCCACCAGGCGGTCGAGGTCAAAAGTGGGAGGAAGTGTTCACGAGTTTTCTTGGAGAAGGGCTGGCCAATCAAAGACACCGGGAGGAACAACCAGCCGAATGGAAAGCTTCGCCACTAAGTGATTGTTAGCAAACAATAGATATATCAGGGTAAATTTGGGAACGCACGGCATCAGGGTGTTTCCACGGCCACGACAGACTGTTATCAATGGCACCGATCTGAATAGACGCCTGGGGCTCGTTGGAATTCAACGGAGTTCCCGTACGGCTCACAGCCTGCATCGTCTCATGCCGTCGGTATGGGTATGATGGGGAATGAGGCTTATCTGAATTTACAGAAACTGGTCGGGGGGGTACCAAATAATCGTCATCGTCCTGTTGGGATTCGTTTGTCTTGGGAGGCTCCGCGACGATCGAAACGTCTTCTGTTTTCCAGTCAATTTTGATCATCCAGTTGTCCAAGCCGCGGTCCGTGTTTCGCATAATGTAATCCAGGATAACCAGTTTCTCCAATTCCTCCCGAAAAGACTGTTTGAGGTTCTCGGTCCAGTAGAATCGTCGTTCGGTTTCGTCTTGTGGAGATGGTGTGCGCGCGTACGCCTGGACCTCTTCTTCCTCCTCTTCTTCATCATCGGACTGAACCCCAGAAGGCCTGCAGGCCTCGTTCCATGGGCGCTTCTTGCGCTTTGGTGCGTCCTGTGCACGGAAACCGGTATTTGTCTGATCGGGCCAAGGGTGCTCCCTCAGGAAGAGATTGGCATCTCTGTAGCCCTTCAAGAACACCTGAAAACTACCAGCCTTTGGGGGAAGTTTCTTCTTGCCCATCCAGGCCTTTCTTCTATCCCAGAAGTCGTAATAGAATGATTTCGAAGAGAGCCACACGATATCGGTGTACGGGACCATGTGGGTGCGAAGGCGATCGTCGAGGACGTAGGCGGCAGCCTCGGAGACGTAGGACAAGTTGGGAATCAAACAAGCGCGCCCGAAGAAGCAGGGGAACAGGTTCCGATGAATCCATTTCGTCCATTTCGGATTGCGGGATGCATAGGGTTCTTCATCTTTCGGTTTGAACACTCCGACAACTTTACCATCGCTGTTGCGCGCGAAGTAACTTCCTGAACTGCCCTGAGAGATCATGCGCGGGTGCATGCCCATTTCTATGGCCACCCGCACGCTCTCTACAACCTCCTCAAATCCATCTCGAGCTTTCCGCGTAGCCGCCTCAACCTCCTCGGATTCCAGCTCTTCCGCTGTAATCGGTGTAATGCCATTGGGAGCTTGGAAGACAGAGTGGTAGATTTCCAGCTTCTCCTCCTCGAGTGTTTTCCCTTTGACGCGGTGGATCTTGAACTTATTGGCGAAGTCTTCCGCCCAGCGCTCGAGACGAGCATTAATCGCTTTTATGTCCACCGCCGAGTTCCGTCGTGCTCTTCGATGGTGTCCGCTCGATCTCCGTCGATACTCCGGCGGTGTCGCAGGGACTCCGGGCGGCAACGAGCCTCGAGTTGAAATTGGTTCATATTGTGTGCCGTAGGGGTTGGCTGTGCTGGATGTATGGTACAGGTCATCGTCGTCCGAGTATTCGTAGGGGTCGTTATGTCTATCTTCCTCCTCCTGCGCCAAACGGGCATAGCCAGACGTCGCAGGTCGATTCTTCGGCATGATTCTATCGAATGAAACAAATAATCTTGAAATAAAAAGGGTGAATGAAAGGCGAGAAGATGAAGCCGGAGATTAGGAGTAAGAGAGAAAAACAAAGCAATTCTTTAAGGCATCACCATCGCAGGGTTCGAATCCGGGGTATAAAAAGGGGATGGAGTGAGAAGGCGGTAATGCCGGAGAGAAAAGCACGGGCAGAGCGAATCGAGGATGCAGGAGACGAGTATAAAGGAAATCAACAAGCACCGGCAGCTGCGGCAAGACCCGTCATGGACTCGGAGCGTGAGAGGGAGGTAGGGTGGTGGTGTTGTTTTGCAGAAAGAGGACAGCTGCAGCAAAGGGAGGCGAGAACCCGGCCACGTCCACGTCTGTATGAAGGACTGCCACTGCCAGACTTCGGTGGAAACTGGTTCGGACAGTCGTCGTACCCTGATTACGGTATCTTACGCAGGCGGCGATCAATCAGCGCTGTCTCATTGGAGCTTGCAAAAATACCATCACGCTAATACGCGGACCCCGTTTCGCACGCCACGGCTTCATCAGCCAGGCACTCCACCAGAGCTTCATCATTCGCACCTCAAACAAAAGAAGCAAAACTCACACCTTGGTTTTCTGGAACCCCTGGGTGATCTTCGCTTTCAACCGCTGCCTGCTCGGGATCACCATCTTGGGTTAGTCAATTGCAAGATCCCTATCTAGGGTTGTTGTCTACCCTCGTCCAGGTCCTACTGTCAGACCTACTGTCAATTCAGACTTCAGAAGATGGTGTCATGATTGCCACGAGTAGACGCTCTACTACACTGCCTGTGCTACCATGAATCCAGAGAAGAACCGGTCGACTGCATCATAGTCCTCCAGAGGTCCAATGTACGAGACGTATTGATCCGGCCGCAAGATAACGAGGCATCCCTTGTTCGGGTCTATACCCCAGGTCTCATACAGCCGTCCATGGCCTTCGTGATACGAGACATCATCCACGAAGATTTTATCATAATCCCAACCCTCGATATCATCGTACGGGCGAAACACCTCGGGGAAATCAAATATGCCCAACTGCTTGCGGGGTGCTGCATGCACTGTGAGTACCTCAATGACGGCGTCATAGCGTGCCTCTGCTGGCGTGAATCGCTGCAGAAATGACTCCTTGCTACCAAGCGCAGCTCCTAATACTTCGAGCTTGTCCTTCTGGGCCTGTTTTGTCACGTCGCCGGCAAATACCACGACACGCCAGCGCCCATCGCTGGGAAGTCGCTGCTGCAGATGCCAGGGCCGCCCATCGGCTTGGTTCAGGACCTTCACGCTAGGGACTCTCATGCCGACTTTTATCCCCGGTGCAAGTTCTTGTATGCTGATTATGGAGCTTCGTTCATCTTCCTTCTTCACAATCGTATTATGGCCATAATCGACGCCTTCGACCAGTGTCAGATCGAGTCTCAGATGCAAAAGTATCAGCTCCACTTACTGCAGCCGGCCAGGAACAGATTATACCTCTCAAAAGCCTCTTTCATATTCCCGGGATTTGTGCGATCCGCCGTCGTACTTTCAGGCACAGGACGGTCGGACAGTAAGCGAGAGAACCAATAGTCAAAGGTAATAAGATCTTGTGCAATCCCTCTTCTCTCCAGCTCATATGTCTTGAGGATAGAGGGGCTTGCGACCCCTTTGATGACACTAGCCACTTTCCATCCGAGGTTATACGCTATCTTACTTGTCAGAACTAACCGGTTCCCATACGTCTTGATCGTGATACGTACAATCATGCATACTGACGTTCATACCTTGCCCGACTTTAGGACTGCACGTAAATCAACACAACATCGAGAGAAGACTGGCCGAAAGCCGTGCCTCACCTGTGAGTGTGGATGGCATCTCCAGCAAGAAAAATTCGCTCATGGGCAGAAAACCGTGTGCCCACGCGCTGACCAATTTGATAAGCCGTCCACCAATCCAGCTTGCGGTATGACAATTGATATGGCGCCAGAATCTTTTGGGCGGCCTCTAAAATAACATCAGGGTTTATCTTGGATCGATCAGCTCTTTTCCCACTATTGTATGCCGTTGTCGTCAGCTGGATATATAACCGAACAAGCTTATTCTCGCGGGGGATGACCAGGATGCTCCCCGAATCCGCGGACTGCATAGTGCATAACGTGCGGATATCTGGGAAATCAGTGATGGGCACCATGTCCAGAACACCCCAGACGTAATCCGTCGATTCCCCCTCGAGTGAAAATCCTAGCTCCTGGCGCACCCACGAGTGCGCGCCATCCGCACCAACCATATACTTGGCCTTGATGATTTTATCTTTGTTGGCCTCCCCGTCCATGGTCTTTAGGAGTTCCTCCGTATCGTCTGGGGATAGGTTGCTCCTAAAGAGGCCGTCCTGGATAGCGCAGCCGTTGACAGCTGTACCCATCTGCTTCGGTGTTGCTTCAGCTTCGGAGAGGTGGCGCAAATGCACTGTGATAGGGTAGGCATCTAATGAGCCGACAAGGGCGTCGTCAATTTCCAGCTTTGTCGGCAGAACACCACGCTCAACACGAATCCCGCTGCATCTCTCTATGTAATCCAGGGAAAAGCGCTCAATTCTGCCTTGATGAAGAACCATTTGTGGGAAGCGACTTGTCCCAGGTTCCATCACTGACTTGCGATCACTACGCTGCAGTCTCCCGTTTGAGTCGGTATTCCACAGACTGAGCTCTATCATGGGATTGCCCTCCTTCAGGACACGGTCAGCGAAACCAAAGGAGTCGAATATCTCCATTGTCCTCATGTTGATGGCGTCTGCCTGGCCGTTGAAAATCTGACGCTCGTTTGTCAGCAAGGTGTACTTTGCATTGCTTAAGTCGACCATTCATGCGAACCTTTGTGCCTCTTTTATCGATAATTCGGGTTTTCACACCGCATGTTGCCATCCATGCTGCCATCATCAGGCCAGCAGGGCCAGCACCAACAATCAGCACATCCACATTGGAGTGGTCTGTGACAGTAGACGCCATGCTTGGTATCTGCCGCGTTGGTCCTAGTTTGCGGAAAGGCGTCAAATCTGCACTCTATTCGATCAGCACTGGTCGATACTGAATTCTAATGAGCGGATTGCCCTCTCAATGATAAGAAGTCAGCGGCGACAAAGGCTTTATACCTCCATCCACCAAGCTGCCAATCCGACACGTATGCAAAAATAACTCAAATATCAGACCAAGGACAGGAGCTCCTGCATTGGTCCAATCAGATGTTTCGCGTTTTCCGGGTTCTTCGACGCAGCATGGGAACCCTGGTCTCGTAGAATCTGCTCTGCTTGTCGATCTGCTCTGGCCATCCGGTTGAGTAGTCGACCTACTCCGTAGAAGAAGCGGGGAAGCAAGCGGGGTGCCTACATTGGAGACTCGGAAGTACATGTTTACCTCTGCATGCAGCTCTTCTGGGAGTCAATTGGCTAATGATGCCTCATGCAGTGCTAGCTGCGTGTTACAAGGGAGCTCAGCAAAAGCAAGTACGGAGAAGAAATTGCTTTTTATCTCTCATATCGTACATCTGAAAGGCATCTCCCCCCGCCCTTCATCCCAGGTCAATAGGTAAATCTATATCCATATCTAATCTACATATAAGCATCCCAAACCAACGACACCCCAGCTAAAACAGCCATGGCCGCCTCAAAAGCCGCCGGCGGAACCCAATTCCCACCATTCCGATACATAACCCAAGCAGCCACAAGCCGCGACGGCACAGAAGAGACCATAATTGCTGTGTCGCGCTGGTAGGCTGAGATGAGGTAGTATGTGCCCAGGGCGAGGGAAGTTAGACTGCGCATCGACCTTATTAGCGAGAATGGACTTTTTGGATTGTGAGGCACGCACCCAATACACTGAACAGCACCCTTCGGCGTCCCCGTTAACGAGGAGCCCTCGAAATTAGCTACTGATGTTGGGAACGCGATGCTGTAAAAGGCGTTTCCGAGCAGGAAGATGCCTTGCGCTGCGAAGACGGTGCTTGAGAGGCCGGCCATGCGGAGGCCGAGAGGTTGGACGAATGGCATGGTTTTTGAATAGCTTTTTTGTAAGGGCAGATGGTACGCTGGTGTTTCGGTGACCCTCTGAGTTATCAGGACTATGTGAAGATTTCTATACATCACGAGGTCTATCCGGTTTTCTCCGGGGTTTCGACCACGGCCGGTGAGATCCGAAACTTGGCATACGTGGAAACTGAAAGTCGACTTCCCCTGATTCCTGATAGATGCGGCAAAAGGATATCAAATGCCAAATCTAGGCTCCATGAAGGGTTTCGGGTCTCTTTGGAGCAATAATCGGCCATGGTCTAGTTGTACCTCGCTGGAAATGTCGTATATACATCAAGACTGCGAGTGTATAAAACGTCCATTGTAAATACGCAGGGTATATTACTCTGTACACAAGCCAGGCAGTGAATCGGCCTGTTTAATATAGTTCAAACATCTATATAGTCTAGATCAAGGTATGGTTGATTTGGCGTTCCCATCCATCGTTACCGCACTCTGCGATCAGCTCAATATCGATCGACAGGAATTGTGATACTTAACCCTAGCATTCTACAGTCCATGGTCAAAAACAAGTTTCATTCAGCAAATTGTCAAGCAGGGCCACATCGCGACGTTTTCCAAGCAATGTTCCCTGTCCAAAGGCGCAATCAAAAACCAACCGCAAAAAAATCATTTCCGATGCGGGGAATCGAACCCCGAGCTGTCGTGATCTAGATCACATGACCTGAGAGACGACGATGTTAACCATTACACCACATCGGATGGTTGTTGGATAAGATATTTTTATTCTAAAATATGATCTAAAACGCTGTATACAGCGAAATCGCGAAGTTATACTTCGGATGCGGGGTGGTGAGTTCAAGATTGAGCTCATTTGGGTTAAGGTTCTTTGGATGTGGAAGGTGCGAGGCAAGATGAGGGGGACGGGAGGGGCCAGTGTCTGCCTGGTTTGGGTGAGGTCATGCTCTTGGTTGGGCGGGTGCGTTCTTCCTTTGTGTGTGGTTGTTGTGTGTGTAGCCGGGGATAGGCGGAGATATATATATGGTGGTCGGAATGCCGTATAACGGATCAACCTGGTCTACACGAACCACCAACAAGAAAACATAGAAAGCAAATGCTTGAACAAGTAATCCAAATCAAAACGACCAGGGTCGTAAACAAACCACCTGGCCTCTTCTCCAGACCTCAAGTATCAGTTATCGGACACCCAATCCATACAGACCTCGGCTACGACAGCTGATAGGGGAAAGATAAGAGCTACCAGCACCTACGACATCAGGCTAGGTCTCAAATGTAAACCTAGGTAAGCGAGGCAACGAGGCTGCCGATTGCGACATCATTATCACCATCTCCGCAGAATGGCACTGCAGCTGCAGCTAGCTAGCTCTACTGTAAGCCCTAGTCTCAGCGGTAGTGTCCTAAGTAAAACCAAACGCACAGAATGGAGCGGAGGCGAGCGATGATTAGATAGATAGATATGGAGAAGATAAACACAGATACAGTATAGATAAAGTGAAGAATGGGGGATATCGGGGATGCACAGCCCCGGTCTTGGTTCGGTCGATGCTTACAAGTGGCTGGGACGAAGGAGCAAGGTCGAGCATGCCTCAGAGTCACTGCGCTGTATCTGGTATCAGTGTCAGACCCAGTATCAAGACCAGCGCATTATCTCCAAGTCTCCAACGGAAACGATAAGGGATCGCGGAGAATTGGAGACAGTGAGGTCGGATACTCCACAAACAATCCATCGAGTAGATCCGAGCAACGATGCTCTGCCAATCAATGCGACGCCAAACCCAAGGTCCGAAATGTAGGTGAAGGATCAAGCCTGTCGGAGATAAGAGATATTGCATGAAACATGACGAAAGAAGACAGTAAAATTGAGAATCATAAACACAGTAATCGAACGGAAATCATAGCTTCCCCCATCTAGAACCGTAACCATTTTGTAGTCCATATCGTTTTGGTGAGGCCTTACGCCGGTTTTCATATCGAGATTAAAAATATTGTTGTTGCATGAATCTATTGCAGACAAGTCATAGGACACAAAGAGGATAGACAGAAAGAAAAGAAACGGAAGTAAGCAACCGGACGTGGATCGAAGCAAAAACGTGCAGAATTCGATCGGATATATAAGTAACCAGCCAATGACAAGACTTGCAAGGGTATCAAAAAACGTAGCAGGACCAAGTAATCGCAGATACGCCTGTGGTTGTGTAGGAAGTATCGCAACCCGCGTATCACGAAGATGATCCAGATCTTGAAAGCCCGTGCTAGATACTTTTGGGCGACTTGCCTGGTGAGTTGGAAGGAGGGTTCTCCACCACGTCGGAAAGCTTCATTCTCTTGGCCAGGGGCTCAAGAGGGTTTTCTTGCGAGGGCTTTCGCTCGCCGATCTGTTCGGCAAGCTGGCGCTCTAACTCGGCGACGCGCCGCTTGAGCTCTTCCTCTCGCCGTTGGGAGTCGTCAAGGGAGCGCCGCAGACGTACTTCAGAGTCGCGAAGAATCATCTGGGAGCGCCGGGCAGTTGCGTCACTCTGCTCGAGTTCTGCGACGCGCCCCCTGAAGAGCCCATTGATGAGATCCAGCTCGCTCACGCGAGTCTTCAAGGAAGTATTCGCAGCCAGGAGGTCTTCGTATGTCTGCGGAGGTTCATGGTGACGGTCCACTGGTGCGGCTGTTGACGTGGGAGAAGGCTGGCGCAGGACAGGGAGTTGGCTCGTGTGGTCTCCGGTGGTCACGCTATCGAACATATGCTGCGGCGCGATATTGGAGTTATGATGGGATTGCGCGTGCGGTTGGTGCAGGGATGGAAGGCCGGATGCTTCGATTTGGGCGGTAGGGGAGTTGGAACGGTCCGAGTGACCCGGCGACATCTTACGCGACGCGCGACGATATCCCTGCGATCCAAGAGGAGGAGTGCCTGCCTCCGATCGCGTGGATGCTAACCCATTACCATCGGCTGCGCTGCCAGACTATTGCAAGAAACCCGAACGTTAGCGACCGTTATCTCGTATCTCAATCGCTCAAGATAAGAGCGACAGCTGCGAAGAGAAAAATCGGAGCGACGGCTTACCTTGCGCTTCGGTCCCTGGCCAGCAGTCTTGACTCGATTGCGGCTCTTGATCACGTCTGTCTTGAGGCTAATTGGACGTGGTCGGCCATGGAGCTTCAGGAACAGACCACAGGCGTTGCAGAGCACCGAGCCGAGTTCGTCCCTGCGCCATAAGGGAGTTTTGGAAGTGCCGCAATTCTGGCAGATGGGCTGTAATTGAGGTCGCTTCGAGTCAGCCAACGTACTCGCCATATTTGATTTTGGAGAGATCCTGGGGAGAAGGGTGAGGAAAGGGGAGAGAAGAGATGAGGGGGCCGCGTGGGAGGACAGGCTGCTGATAGTGGACGAGGGAAGATTGCAGGGTTGATAAGATTGGGGGAAAGATTATTGATGGGTTGCGATGAGATAAGGCCCGGTAGCGGTGCGGTGCCAAGCCTGCTGATAACAGTTCGGGTGAAAAAATAAAACCTCCAGAAAAAGCAATTTGCAGAGGACAACGTAGAATATGTAATAATCCAAAAGTGAAAAGCAGTCACTGAGGTGCTGAAAAATGAACTTACAGGATTGTTCCCTTGTCCGCCAGTCGTAGCTGCCGGAGACGATGTCGCGTAGGTCATGCTGGCCATGCCTAGATGCGCATCGCTACTCGAAGTTCTATCGGTCGATCGTCAGTTGCGGATCTGATAAAGAAGGGGCAAGACGTGGCATGTTCGCGAATAGAGATTGATTCTCAACACCAAATGCCAGTCGCGTTGACACCCACGCGCGGCCAACGCTTATCGCGACATGTGGCCGGGCGGATTGAGATACGCACCGTAGGTTTGAAGTCGGCGCAGAAGCGACCGATGCGAGAACAGACAGACCAGGAAGCGACGGACCAAGAGAGCTCGAGAACGCGTTGGCGCCGCTTGGACTGTCTTCAAGACCCTTATCTAGCGAACTCAAAGCAAGTTCCGGTAGCGCGGTAGAATACTGCGACGAAGCAGACGAGACACCAGGCGCTGTATCAGTAGCCGACTGGCTTTCGGCGGAAGAGGAGGAAGTGTTATAGGCGATATCGTTCGATTGGGAGTTCGAGGGCGATGGAGGACGCAGGGCCGGGTCGATGGGCGACGCCCGGAACAGGAGCGAAGAAGCCACAATGGAGGCTGTGGCAAGAAACTGCTAGAAACTCGGCCGTTGCTGACCGAATAGAGAGAAGATCAAGTCGATTGAGTGACTTTGGTCTTGACGGGGCGCATGGGACGAGGTAAGAGGGGAGGATCTCGAATCTGTTGCGAGGGGGACCAGCCACGGAAAAAAAGGGAGCGCGAGGTGGAATGTCCTCTGAACTTCACCCGCCGGTCGAGGAATTCGATCGAGTCTGGGGAGAGATGTGTATAGACAATCGATTGAGGGAGACGATTGGTACAAAGAGGCTGTCTCTTCGGTTGGGGTGTTGTCGACGTTGGCAGGATAAGGAGTGAAAGATCTGGCGATAGAAGATAGAGCAGATAAAGATAGATAGCGATTCGAGGCACAAGACTGAGCAGCTTGCAGTGCAATTCTGCAGGATACAAGCAAAGATAACTTTTCGCAATGCTCAAGGCGAGAGAGAAGCAATTGAGCAGCAGAAATCAAGAGATAATATGAAGTCGGAGCAAGAACGGGGGATTACAGGATAAAACGCATCACTATCGGGACTGTTATCGCCCATTATTGATCCCGATCGGTGGGCCCTCTTGGCTCCTTCCTTGTGTCTACAACTCTTCAGCACCTTCTACGGAAATTGCACCATAGCAATAAGAATAGATTGACTAAATACCCTCTAGGCTATCTTCATCACTGTTTTTCGACGCTGTCCATCTCGTCCAGATACCCTGCATACGTACACAGGCCAATGAACATCTATCTAGCAGTGGTCCTTGCGAGTGCCTTGCATACCGCCATGCATTCTATCCGATAGCGAGGCAAGGCACTCTCTTTATTCGCAACCATGAGTGTCGTTAAATCGGCACAGCTTCACGATAGGCCTGCTTTCGGAGGCTGAAGTATTGGCCTATTCCCATCGCTACGTATGACATCCAAGCACACCGTGATTCTCCGACTCCTTAAACGCTAAACATCTTGATTGATAAAGATAGCCAGAGCATCCGTGAAGAGTCAGGAGGATAGCCTTCTCCTTTAAAGAGATCAATGTCCTGGAGCCGGTCCTGAGAGCCCAACCTGAAAGCACAGTTTGTAGAGATGGAGAGCTGACATGGATTCTTTGGGCTCACCGAGAGCACTCATGAGGCAAAAATATGCGCCGACCCTTTTCATCTCGGTAGTCATCACGATAGTCGTGGGCGCGCTCCTCACGTAGCGGTAGGAATAACGGGGGCGGGATCGGTGGTGTCCGGACGAAGCAACGACGGTAGTCCGACCATCGTCGTCATTTGATTGTTGAGGCCGGGAAACTACTACTGTAGGCACGCATCGCACAGGCTTCGTGGGTCCGGTGGTAACTACTTTGCGTGTATTATATTGTCACCAAACCGGGCACCATGAACGTCGTCATGGCAGCGTTGAGCGTCGGAAAGAGTCTGGAGAGAGACTCTCCAAGCCCAGAGTGTCCACCATTGAAAACATCAGCGACGGCTGCAGAGCTGGTTGTTCCACCCTTACTTCTGTCGTTCTCTGGAGTTGATAGGAAATGGTTGCGCCTAAAAAGGAAATCGATGACCTGGAGGGTATCGCTGTGTGGACTTTGGCAGGTCAAGAGGTCAACCCTCAGCTGCGGGACGACACGGCTCGACGACGCCCCGTCAAGGTCGTGGAGGGTAATGTCGAGGGTTCCCTGCCGATGCCTCTCGAAGTTCAAGGACAGTCAACTCACGAGCAGCGGCCAACCCCGTTGCAGGGTGGAGAAACGTGACGCTTGCCGACTTCGCGCACGCACGCATGAACTGCCTTTGTACCTTGCTTGGGCATTTCCAGGAAGAAGCACTTGCCAACAAACTGGCTGGCCAACCCTGTCAGCATGATCTGTGACGAAACAAGAACAGCCCCGGGGTAGGTATCCTTGAATTGTCCCAGTTGGCCAAGCACTCATCATGGGACATGGACATAACTCTCAGGCACGCCGATAAGACGCTCGCGCATGGGATCAGACTGGCGATGTTTCTCAAGGTTGGAGTTTCAGATGCAGGGTAGAGCAATGTCACATTTCATGACTTCGCCGCGAGCATGCTCAGACTGTCCTTGTAACATAGCTTGCCGGAGCATACCGATGAAGAAGTACTTGTCAAATAACTGATCTAATCCAGTCAGCATGATCTGCGACGATACGAGAACAGCCCCCGGGGTCCGGGTCTTCTTGAAGTGATCCCATATTGTCAAGCGCTCATCATGGGATTGATAACTCTCAGCCCAAGCACGCTCATAAGACGCTCACCCATGGAACCAGGTAACCGTGTCTTTACCCATTGGGCGTCGCTTATTTTTTTTTTTTTCGACGACGATGAGAACGGTTGCGAAAGGGCTCTGCGATAGGGTCGCCGAGATCTCCGTACAGACCTGGTCAAGAAAGTCGTCTCCGTTCGATTGAATTGATTTGAACACAATATCAACAGAGTGAAACCACCCTCCTACCTTCATCGAAGAAACATCGTTTGCCAAGGACAATGTGTCGATGCGAATGTTGGATGGAACCGCGTCGCTGGAGATTGCAATGAGCCGTTTCGTAACAACCCGACCAGTGCGGTGGAGTTCTCGTAGGTGATCAAGAGTACCCGAGCCACGCCGGACAAGGGTGTCCATTTCCTCATAGACGAGGAGACCAAGATTTATCAACTGTAGCTGATTGTTCATCACGAACTCAACAAGAGTAGAGGGTGTGCCAACGATAATGGGGGGCATGGGTGTTCAACACCCTCTCGTTGGCCTTGAGCTTACCAACAAGAGAACACCACCCATCATTACTTCGCAATAGGCGGTCAAAAACCAAGTAAACATAATGAGCCAGCTCGTAAACTGGGCAGACTATGACAACGCTCGTGTGGGTGGTAGCAAGCCTCCCCGCCCCCGCCCCCACCCCCTTCAGCATATCCCAGATAACCGCAGATCCAGCAAATCAATGAACCGACCCCGGCCGCCAGATCAAGCAAACAGGCGCCTCTATGTCCATCCGCAACTCTCAGCCGATTATGTACATAAAGATTGGTTCCTTTATGTCCACAAGCGGAACCACATGTAAAAAAAGCCACTAGCCCCAAGGCCGATCCTTATGCAATGCAATGCATAACATACATAAGCCCGAGCCCTAGGCCTTGATGAAGAGGCACCAGATTCTCGTTGCTTGGGGAGAAAGAAGAAGAAAAAGAAGCAAGGCGAGAAAGGTGGGCGATGGTCGGGCTTATATAGACAGCGGGCCCAGGAGAAAAGTGACAGAGCCATTGACAGAGAAGTCTATATCATCTCATGTATCAACAAGGGTGAATGAGAACGTCAAGCCAGAGATGCAGTGTGCTCAGTTTAGATGGTGGTATCGAGCAATCTACCTGGGCCACGACAGTAATAGCCACTCTGGAAATCATCAGTTCAGTGCCACTCAAACCATGTGCTGGTCCGATACTGAGGTGCGTAGATTCTGATGGATCCTGTCTCTGATTGCAGAGCTGTCGAAGCGGAAAAGCAGTGGCTGGCACAGACAAATCAGCCTCGCCTCGAACCTAGCAGTATGACATGACGCCACCGATTTCAACAAGGCGAGCATCTACTCTTGCCTCGCCCCGTCCGTCCCTTTAGATAGCAAATTTACTGACCCGGAGAGCAGGTAGTATACCAAGGACGACCTCCGGTGCTGGAGAAATATGGTAGTTGTATGAAAAATGTCCAAGAATTACATTTTTTTTTTGGTATTATTTCCTCATTTAAACCCATGCATAAGTTAGGAAGCTTTCACGAGCACATGTTGCAGCAGGAGAACAGAGAAGCAAATATAGCAATTGGTGAGTAAACGTATATCATGGCTTTGAAGAAAGCAAACAGTGGATTGCTTGAGAAAGAAAAGAAAGGAGAGAAAAAAGCTACCAATGTTCGGGGTGACATGCGCACAATTCTCAAACCCTTCGTCCCCTCTTGAGACGTCTTCTCCGAACGCTCATCACAATCTCCGAATCGAAAGACTCGGGTGTCGTCGTCGATGCGGAAATGTCGGGGAGAAGCACGGGGTCAGGGCCAGGATCCTTGGATAAGTTTCCGTGGATAGTAACAATCTCCGCCTTAAGAGACGTCGCGACGGTAGGTCTTGAGATGGCCTCTTAACTTCTCCTTGTGGTATGTTATGGATCGACCTTGACATGCCGGTTGTGGACAACACATAGCCGGCGCGTGTGTATCCAGCCAATGCCTGTTGTAGTTGTTGTATTCTTGGAAAACTGTTGGATTGTCTGGACATGTCGTACAAGGTTGAGGTTAATACCGATGCTTTTTCACATGACCAGCTCTACCCCATATAGTCTTAAAGGTCGAGTTGCACCCGGTCCATCCACAACGATTCTCTTTCCCATTCGAGGGCGAGCGAATGACTGATCCGGCGCATACTGCGAGATGTTGAGGAAAGTGGTTTGAGATAGGTACCCGACCCCTCACTGAGGCACGGAAGTTGCTTGGTCTAGTAGGTGGTAAGGGGTCGGGTACTCCGTACATGTCCGAATTCCGAATAAATCCCACATCTGTGGGTAAACCGCTTTGGCGGGTCGCGGCTGTTACCATTGAGAGAAGGTTGCACATCAAGCCGAATGGTCATTTCAGCAACCTTAATAGCGTTGAGTCTAGCAAAGAATGCAACGAAGTGGGCGCCCAGCTAGCCCAGGGTCAACTAGGTACGTTGACCTCTGGGCCCTCCGTCATTGGTCAGGCCATGGTCAAAAGGAAGGGCAGAGCCCGGTAGGATAGGGATGTGAGATTAGCCATGGAGAGGGCTGTAATCAAGAGGACTTAGATGAAGAAAAATGGATGAAGGACTGAAGGACCGGGGCAACGATGAAAAAGGGGGAGCCCAGGAGACGAAACTCAAGGAAGGATCGACCTGAAGAGATATTTGCAGGCAGGCGCGGGTGATAACATGAACAGGCAAGACCGATGGAAGCCGCTTTAGCCTACCCTACCTACAAATTTCAGAGAGAAGGCGTGTACTAGACAGTCTACTTTGCATTCCAGCGAGTGCTGAATGGGCCGACAGCAGATACGGGTTTTGGGGCGGAAGATAATATGTATGTTTTTCCTTGGTTTGGATTGGGTTCTTGCATTCGATTTCTTGGTATCAGGATGCGAGAATCGACTGCTTACAGACATTACGACTTATCTTTTCTAGTAGTAGTAGACATGTGAAAAATAATTGCATTGGAATCAAAAGACCAGATACTGCTGAAGTAGGTCATCCCAAGTACAAGACAACAAGACTAGCCAAGGTAATATCTCACGCCAATTTTAGGCTCGAGTTCGATTGCAAGATCTTCCAAGAACTGGTCGGCCAGAAATTCCTCTCGAGTTTTTCCTCCATAATCATTATTCTCGGAAACCGCCGACGACTCGGTTGCTGGGCCTAGCTTGTCCTCGTCACCGAAAGGAATCATCGTGGGTCCATCATTACCATCGTCTTTGGCCACGGCCGGCCGCTTAGCAAACATGTCTGGCCTCCCTAGGGGCTCGGTGTAGGGCGACTTGTCATCCTGGACTCTGACTCTGGCTTTGCGCCGTCTCGGGCCGAGCCATCTCCGTTCCTCGTTGCCCAATGGTGGAGCCAGGGGGGGAAGAGGGATGGGGAGGAAGGGCTGGCTCTGTCAGTTGAGTGTGCCTCGAGGCTTAGATATAAGGTCAAGTGTTAGTCAGGGCTTACATCTCCAGGTGCGGGTTTCTTAAACTTCGATAATCCTTCGTCCTTTCTATCTTCAGAGACCAACACTTCACTTGGTCTTTCGGCAGGTGCAGACGAAGGTGGCAGGGGCGGACCCTCTCCTTCGAGACTTGGACGGCGAGGTATCAGGCCCTGTCTCTGTCAGTTGAATGTGCGTCAAGGCTTGGATGTAAGGTCAAGTGTTAGCCAGGGCTTACTGGATGCGGGCGTCCGGGTTCCCAACGTGCGTAACCCTTATTTTCTCCAAGCCACGACCCTTTGCTCTTGTAGTTGGCGTTGTCAGATGGCGGGGCCAGACTATCGCCTTCGGGACTGGGGCTTGGACTGTAAGATATAAGGCCCTAACTCTATTAGTTGAGATTCCATCAGGGCTTGAATGCAACGTCGAGTGTTGGTCAGGATTTACCTGCCGCGATGGGTGTGTGTGCGGCCAAGGTGCGTCGGCTGGCGCAGAAGAAGGAGGCGAGGACGAGTTGGATGAGGCCATGGTCGAAGCCTCCAGAGAATAGGGAGCAGAATGGTAGATGAGGTGTCACTGATGTCGAAGAGAAGTCTGGAGAGGGCTGAGAGGGGGAAGGGGGGGGGCTCTAAAACGACAAGGTCCGGGACGAAAAGATGGTGAGGGAAGTAAAAGAGTCAGAATGAGGGAGCAGGAGAGGAGAGGAATGGAAGTGTTGCGTTGTGTTGATCAGCAATACAGAATGAGAGGATTCTTCTCGTGCCCATGACCAAGCATTGGAGCAAGATTCACCTGGAGACACTCGTCCAGTACTCAATGGGTAAAAAACAGGTCCATCTTCGTATAGTTTCTTCAACAAAGACATGATGTTTGCTAATGTACAAATGGATTGGGCATCTCGAGCTACTCAAAACCAGACAATCAGAACCATCCCCAGCACCGAGCCAATTAGCCAGCCATTCACCGAGAGAGCAGTCGCAGCACCGGTCCCATCTCCGCCATTGCCATTGCCACTGCCACCGCACTTCCTGTTTCTAGTCCTCGACTCACGAGCGAGGACTTCATCGGCGTCAGGATCAGCCTTCGTCGACCCGTTCGACAATCCTCCATCAACAAGGATAGCCGTTGCTCTATCAAGCGAGATAGTGCAAGCCTTCGAGACGTTCTTCGCTTCAGTATCGAGTCCGACGTACGCCAGCATCACATCCACGAAGCTGCTGTTTCCGTGATGGTCGTCACAACCACACAGCCCTAATGGATCACAAACACAATACACCGGTACGCTGCCCGAAGACAGGCTGTACTTGGACTGGTACTCATATGCATAGGAGGTGTTAGGGACAGCGCAGGAGCCATCCTTCACGGACTCCTCGTCGACGGTAGCGAAGGCGAGATTATCGAGTTTCTTGGGAGCTACACCATTTGGAGAGTCATCGCCTGACTTGAATGGAATTGCGGCACCGCCGAGGTAGCTGAGGTAGTGCTGGTCGTTGATGTCGACGTCGTTTGCCGCGTCGTCGAATAGGAATATGAAGGCGCCGGTCCTGTTGTCGAAGCGAGGGGCTGTGCCGGAGCCATCGGGGGTTATGCCGCCGCTGGTACTGTTCTCACTGCCGGGTGCTGTTAGTGTCTCGCTCTGTGGCTATACGACAGGAGGGTGAGGATGGAGCATACCTTCCAATCCCGGAGGAGTAATAGTGTCCGTAGCCAACGTCATTCTAGATGACGCGGGTCACGTTCTTCTGTCCAAGACATCTGTCGCTGGTGCTGGTTGTTGAAGTTTCATCATCATTGTTGTTGTCATTGTTGTTGGTGGTAGTAGATGATGTGGTAGAAGTCGAGTCATAAGTAGAATCGGAGCTCGAGCTAGACCCAGAGCCAGAGTCATGCACCCGGCGCTTCCAGATTCTGGGATCTCCAGTCCATGGTCGAAAGATGGCAGTGAGACTGCTGAACGCAGATCTCTGCTTAACAGAGGGACACTCCGGGCAGCGCACACGTCCAAGAACAAAACCGCAGCCGCCAGCAGCGTAAACAGCGTCAATCGAAGAGTCATTATGGTTGAGCGAGGTATACTTCAGCAATACACTTCCAAGTTCACCAACCCCCGAGGCGAGGATACACTATTATATACCTATCACCAACCACGGCCATGGTCTAATTCGGCCCCCAAGGGGGTCAACACAGTACTCTTGTTCTCGCACCGCCAACGGACCCTGCAGACTGCAGCAGGGGCTTAGCTGCCTTCAGCTCATGTCCTTACGGAGTACTCCCGGCTTTCGCGCAGGAAAGCTCCTGCGAACAACCAATGAAAAGGCCCAGCACTGGCAACAGCATCCAGGAACGTGTGATCTCAGGGAGGCTTAGAAGGCTTGGCTGTACTTTAACAGTGGAACCACCGTGGGTCCTTGGCCGATCACGAATAGGCAGTGTTGAAAGCTGAAGGGTCAGAACTCAGAACTCAAAAGGTATGACTCTTCTCCAGAGTAGACGGTGGGAATGAGGCTGTCGGGATTTTGGGACAGGGTTTTCAGGACCCTCACTTCAGCTTCAGGTCGTTGTCCTTTTTGTTGGCGGGGCGTTTGGCTTACTGCAAGTCACTGTCTGTGGATGATCGAGATAGCAGGGGAGGGGGAGGGTTGGATTGGTAATATCCTAGACATCTTAACTAGCTAGTTGAAGATTACGGTGTAGGAGGAAGGAAAAATTGTGCCACCCCGTCAACCGCGAAATAAGTACCTACGTAGGTAGGAGGATACGGATATATATAATCCACGGCTGATGGTGAAGTTTACAGTCTCCGACTCGCCATAAGAAACACAAAACACACGTACAGAAACAATGTTGCTTCACACAACACTTCTCTCAAGCCTCTATTCCGTATCTGAGGTTCGAAGGATTTATCCAAACCGTGGCCCATTCCATACTAAAGGTAGATGCGCGACTGCGAGGTACCTGGCGGTGGCACCAGAACCCCAACGGGAAGACCCGTCCCTCCTAAACAGCAAAACAGGAAGGCACAGCTATGCAGCCCGCAGGGCCGCAACGCGCTCGACAAAAAAAGAAGGAATAAGCAGCACCCCCGCGCGGCTCTAAACCTTATACTAGCATTGTTACACAAGCATCGAAGTATATCCTATCTCAACGATTTGGATCCTAGGGTCATGATTTCTAACAAAGCCGACTCATTCAACAACCATCCGATGTGGTGTAATGGTTAACATCGTCGTCTCTCATCACGTGAGCGCACGACAGCTCGGGGTTCGATTCCCCGCATCGGAATACCTTTTTGTACTTGTTTTTTGGTCCATTCTCTCCGACCATAGACTCGCACACACATCGGCACTCGGGAGGCTTCGCTAATGGATTGATTCCTGCAGCAGACGATATATGAACTACAAGGCACCATATATTGACGATTTTCTTTGGGCCCGATCCCTTTTCAGGGACATAGCTGCTCTATGTGGTTTCCAGTACCCGTGACGCTGACCATTAGAATCAGCCCTAACTACGACCGGATTCTGGCTGGCTTTTCATGAATCAAAGTGAAGTCGATGGAGGTGGCAGCAGCGGCATTGGATCCCTTTCATGCCATCGTCTGGAAATAGATTTCACTTGCGAGTTTGGATGTCATGAACCCAGAGGGGATGCACTGACTTGTTCTAGATATAGCAGGTGAGGAAAGAGGTTCTCCCCTCAAGACCGAAGCCTCACCAGTCATCATGGTGGGAACATCTCGTTGTAAAAAGAGAGTAGAGCAGTGCTTCGCCCAGCGATGCCAAAGTTGCCCGTGCCGGAAGCGTTATAAACTTATGGTCTTAGATGAGGGTTATGGCTGGAACATAACCCGCCAATCATCATGCTGAACAAACGATACCTAGATCGGGCACGACTGTCGGCCAGGAGGTTGCATTCAATATAATTGTCATGACTGGTTAGTGGTTATGAGTATGGAGTTCTGCTGTCGTCCCCTAGCGGCGATCTTCATTCCAGCCCAAATTACTCTGTGATCGTAGTCTATTGTCATCATTATTGGGCTCATCTCTCTTTCTCGAGCTCTTATTTCTGACCCCAATGAACAAAGGGCTGGAAGCTTGCAGAAGGTTTTCCCTCAGTTTCCCCTCAACCGTGGTCCATAAGGCTACAAATGGATGTTGGCGCACGACTCTGCATGATTTACAACAATAGCTTCATATGCGTCTGCGATCTGCCTCTGAAGAAGACCCAGGTTTAGCCGATCAATGCCGTACTAGGATGTCACATCTCAGGATTAGGGCTCCCCACATGTTCGCAGCCGTCAAAAATCGACGTCGGAAAGCTTTGATTTTCTTGATTTTGGCCGCGCATGGTCTCGGAGGTCCTCGGACTATTGATGAGATCTTTATTGATCTAGATCAGACCAGCAATATGCCCCATTTTACTACGTACGTAGTATCTATTAGCAAGCGGATTATACCGATTCCATTAGTCAATTTCCAGTTGCAGTCTGGATGAAAGGGCCAGAGACTCAGGGTTTAAAAGTTGTGTAGCTTCCACATTTCTTCTCGGACAATAATATCCTTACTACAGATTAGACTCTGCTTTCAAGACTCAGTACAACAAAACAACAAAAATGCAATTCAAGAACGCCCTCCTCGCCTCTTGCCTGGCCCTTGGTGCCGCCGCCACTGGTACAAACTCTTCCAGCATCGTCCCGACTCTCCTGAACCGCTTCGCCCAGCTCGACATCGGCTACCAGGAGACTGTCTACCGTCTCAACCACCTTGCCTCTAAGACGGGAAGCACGACTGCTGATGTGAGTTCTAACTTAGACGACCCTTCCAAGTCATCTTGCCATAGACCGAATGCTAAGGTCTACTTCTCCCCCCTCCAGGACGTCGTCTCTACCTTCAACAAGACCGTCAACGCCGAAGATAAGGATCTCCACTCTAGCCAGCCTTCTAACGCCCTCGCCGAGCCCATCCAGCTTGTTCTTTGCCAGTCTGCTCATAACGTATGCCTTCCCGCTCCCAGTTAACCCCGTGTACAGAGTACAGGTATGATATGGCATGGTATGGTATGTTGACGAATCTGCCTCCCGGACAGGTCCACGTCAACTCCATCGCAGCCCTCAACGCCTTCGTCGACAAGGCAGCCGAGTTCGATGCCAACCAGCGCAACACCCTCCAGGATGCGCTGACCAGG
Organism: Aspergillus stella-maris; assembly: GCF_047715825.1. NCBI lineage: Eukaryota > Fungi > Ascomycota > Eurotiomycetes > Eurotiales > Aspergillaceae > Aspergillus > Aspergillus stella-maris. The sequence goes on along the minus strand of NW_027396862.1, from coordinate 974 downwards.
TTCAACGACGATACCACTGTAAGCAAAAGCCCGTGCAGCCAACTGTATCCCACCCTCTTGTCTAACAATCTCTTCCATTTTCACAGCGCTTCCTCTACAATGTCGCGCAGCCTGCTCTTCCGATCTGCGTTTCGACTATCATGACTGATGACAGCGCTATTTACAAGGCTGTTAATGCGGCTGTACTTGCGCTTGATCCTTCTGAGGCTTAGGTTAGGGAGTTGGATTGTGCATGCCTTAGCAGTGACTTTTGGGTGAATTGGGAATAAGGGGTCATTATTAATAGTTAAAAGACTTGGCTCTGTATATATGTCCAAGCGAGATAATCATTATAATCTAATGCCTTTAATGAAATCTACGCAGCCTAGATGAGATAACCAACTTACCTAGGCAAAGGAGGTGCACCGTCTTTGTCTTCATCTCGTTGTCCTGGGCTCGGCAGGGACCGACCCGCAGAGCCCTGTAGGTAGGTGTCGACCTTTATTGACCGCTAGTATTCTGCTTCAACGCCGAACTTACTATTAGTCAGCGCCTGCTTGGTCATTACCTATAACGTAATCGGTAAGCGAGCGACGCATGCAAGCGAGTGACGCAGCTCTGTATTCCATATAAAAGGGCATCTTTTTACACTCTAATTGTCACGGTGCCAGCTTGGAGCCTCATTCCGGGCACCATGCCCAGAATGAGGATCGCGAGATTCCGCCTGGCTGACTAAGAGGTCACGTGCATTTCAAGTACCTGGGTACTGAGACTCTATTCCGGGCACTGTGCCCGGAATGAGGATCGCGAGATTCTGCCTGCTCTGACCGCCTGGTTGACTGATACTTCCCCGACTCCGGTGTTGATCCTGTTCCTGATCTCTGAGCGACGTCTTGCTACTCTAAGTGTCTGTCTGATAGCCCGATCCTGCGTTCTGCCCGTGTATCTACTTCGTTAGCCTGTTCCGAATACACTCCTGAGCCCGCACCTTGACA